>NC_066887.1:2987755-3246323 GCF_022985175.1 Labeo rohita
CAGAAATACAGAGAAAGAAAGAAAGAAAGAAAGAAAGACAGAAATAAAGAAAGACAGACAGACAGAAAGATGAAAGACAGAAAGAAAAAGACAGACAAAAAGAGAAACAGAAAGAAAGACAAAAGACAGAAATACAAAGACAGAAAGAAACAGACAGAAAGATGAAAGACAGAAAGAAAAAAAAAAGACAGACAAAAAGAGAAACAGAAAGAAAGACAAAAGATGAAAGACAGAAATACAGAGAAAGACAGACAGACAGAAAGAGAAAAGAATTTGAGAGAAAATAAAACCGGTTTTATTGAACCCTAAAAAAAAAAAAAATTGTTGCAGTTTTAATAAACTGCTGTTAACTTGTATAAAATCTTACTTCGATAGGCTGTTCAATAAATACAATTATTTATTTATTTAAATATAACATTTTTGAGGAATTTGGAAATAAAATGCCATTTGGGAAAAAAATAAACAGATTTTATAGAACCGTAAATACAGCAATGTTTATAAGAATAGTAGGTGCTTTATCTCGTCTACATGCAGCGATAAAGCCGTCCAGACGAGGTTACGGCTGAGATCAGTGAAGCCTTTGCCGAAAGGGTAATGGAAGCGGATGAAGAAGAAGAATTATGCTTGAACAAAGATCAGAGCAAACCTCTGACCTCAAGTTGCCATCTCCATTTCTAGTCTTGAGATTTTACATGGTTAGAATAAATAAGATTTAATGCCTCTGCATTAAGAACATGTCCAGTGAAAACTATTACTTCAACAACAAATTCATTTTCGTACGTCCCCTTGAAGGACCGACCCACAAATCAAGACGGCAAGCCAATGGACGTCTGATTTCTCTTTCTGCTCGAGACGGTGGTAAACATGCAGCTGTAGGCACGTTCCCGCATCCCGTCTGAAAAGCGCTGAGGTTGCTTTCACACAGTATTATGTACATGAATTTCCCCCGGGCTCCCTTAAGTGCGGGAATGAGGGCGGGACGTGGCGGCGAGAGACAGAATGACAGTTGTTCAGAAATGAAGTGCTTTTAATTCATCCTCGGGCAAGGTCAAAGATAAGCAGCAGCGTATCTCGCCGTCTCTCGCTTTTAAATAGACAGACGTACTTTATTGATCCCTGAGGGGAATTCAAGGATTTCCCGCCGCAGTACTACTCGCTGAGGGCCAGAATTTCCCCTTTCACTTTTTTAATGAATCACACTAGTTAGGAGCAACAATAACAATGAGCCAGTCGTGGGATTTTCTCCTGAAACACCCCTGGCTGTTCCTGAAAACAAGACCTTGCAGAAACCGAAATCAATTCGAAACGACGGCTATTTGAAACTGGATACTTAAGGAGAAATAAATGAAGGTGGGAATTACTTATTAGCAATTGACTGAATAGAGATAAAAATAATGATAGAAAGAACATTTTGCACATCTTTCAAAAAAGCTCAAAGTTACTCAGTAAAAACAAAAGAAAGACAGGAAAGATGAAAAAATATAAAAGTAATTGTTAAATAATGACAACAACAACAAAAAAATCCTAAATATTTTAATTTAACGATTGCCTTAAATTTATCCATTAAATCATAATGTACATTGAATAATCCCCAAAAATAGGCACTATCAGACAATAAATTAACGATAAATAAAAATAAAAGAGGAAGAGGTGGTTATTATAGTTCAATTAAACAAAACTTTGTCTGGGGACAAAAAGTACATGGGGTTGGTATTTTAAATTTTATATATTTTAAAAAAGGAAAACCGTATAAAAATAATTAATGACGACTAAAAAGAACTAAATATTTTAAATCAATAATAACTTTAATTTATGGCATTAAATCATGGTGTAGATTTGATAATCACCAGAAATAGGCAACAGACAAAAATAAATAAATAAAAAAGATGAAGAGAAGGTTATTATAATTCAAATAAACAACTTTCTCAACATAGGGTTGGTTTATATAAAGTAAAAAAGTGTTAAAATAATTAATTAATGACAATTAAAAAGAACAAAATATTTTAATTCAAGAATGACTTTAATTTATAGCATTAAATCCTGGTGTACATTTAATAATCCTCCAAAAATAGGCCAGAAATTATAAAATAAAGTTAAAATAAAATAAAAAAAATGAAATGAAATAATTGTATTTTAATTAAACAAAACTTTCTCTAGGGACAAAAAGCACATTTTTAATATATTGTAAAATATATTGTAAATATACTACAAAAAATAATAATAATAATAATAATAATAATAATAATAATGGTTAAATAATGAACTAAAAAAATAAATAAATAAATAACTAAATACAGAACTAAAAATTTTAACTCAAGAATGACTAATTTTTGGCATAAAATCATGATGGAGATTAAATAATCCCCAAGAATGTGTGAAATCACACATACATACATACATACATACATACATGAATAAATCAATAAATAAATAAATAAACAGAGGAAGAGGACGTTATTATAATTCGATTAAAAGGTTTAACATGAGGTTGGTTTATATAAAGGACAAAAAAAAAAAAAAAAAAAAAAAAAAGTGTAAAAATAACTTGATGACTAAAAAGAATTAAATATTTTAATTCAAGAATGACTAATTTCTGGCATTAAATCATGGTGCAGATTTAATAATAGGTGACTTTTTTTTTTTATGTTTTGTGAAAGTCTCTTATGCTCACCTAGACTCCATTTATTTAATTTAAAAATCAGTAATAACGTGAAATAATATTACAGTTTAAAATAACTGTTTTCTATTGTAATATATTCTAAAATGTATTTTATTCCTGTGCTCAAAGCTGACATTTTCTATTATCATCACTGCTGAACAAAGTTGTGCGCTTATTTTTTTTTTTCAAAACCCATGGAACTTTTTTCTTCAGAATTCTTTAATTTAATAAAAAGTTCCGATTTATTTGAAATTTTGAAGTAGAATTCCAATCGAATTTAAAATATTTTTGTAACATCTTTACTGTCACTTGTGATCAATGTGATCCATCCCTGTTGAGTAAAAGTACTCATTTCTTTACATTCTGAATGCAGTGTATGCAGAGTTTATTGTGATTCCATGTAGACTTTAAATACTCAAACACGATCACTAGCGTCTGTGAATCATTGGCCGTAGCAGCTCCGCTCTGCTGAAGTAATGTTGAGGCTCAGAGAAACTCATGCGATTTGGCTCGGCTCTCACAACCCCTCCTCCTCCTCATCCACCAATCAATCGCTCGTCCATGGCTGATTTCCTTCCTCTCTCACTCCCTCTCCAAAAAAGGAGGGAAAAAAAATAAATAACTGCAATTAGCACATGGCTAATCTGCATAGAGGAAAGCCAAGCGCTCTTGGCAGAGGAGGTTACACCGGGTGGAATGTCTCACTGTCTGTTGGGGAAGCGGGACGGGGTGTGTGTGTGTGTGTGTGTGTGTGTGTGTGTGTGAGAGAGAGAGGTCGGGCCGTTGGAGTGAAGTATGATAGCACAGATAGCGCCGGCTCTACTGAGCCAGACAGATGGATTGGGTACGGACGATAAACAACTGCTGCTAATTTAATCCTCCACACGGACAAACGCTCCAGGCCTACAGCACAGGACTATTGTTGTGCCAAAACACCAACACACACTAACACAAATCACAGCACCCGCGTGTACGTTTATCCGCGAGCGTACGCGTGGAGCAGTTAGCGCTGAACACGTACAGGCACGCCGAAATCAAGACCATTTCCACTCGGAACGAGACAGAAAGATGTTCCACAGTGGTAAGTAAAAGTAAATAATATTTGTGACCCTGGACCACAAAACCAGTCATAAGGGTCAGATTTTTGAAATTGAGATTTATGCATCTGAAAGCTGAATAAATAAACTTTCCATTGACGTATGGATTGTTAGACATAAGACAATATTTGGCCGAGATACAACTATTTGAAAATCTGGTGGCAAAAAAAAAAATATATATATATATATATATATATATATATTATAATATATATATATATATATATATATATATATATTAAGAAAATCACCTTTAAAGTTGTCCAAATTAAGCTTTTAGCAATGCATATTACTAAACTTAATTTTTGATTTGACATATTTACGGTAGGAATTTTACAAAATATCTTCATGGAACATGATCTTTACTTAATTTCCTAATTATTTTTGGCATAAAAGAAAAATCTGTCATTTTGACCCATACAATGTATTGTTGGCTAGTGCTACAAATATACCTGTGTTACTTAAGACTGGTTGTGTGGTCCAGGGTCACATATATTTGGTCAATATTATTTTTTTTTTTTTTATGGCACTAAAAAAAAAAAAAAAAAAAAAAAAAAAAAAGGTATGAATGATGCTCCCTTTTAAATTAAACGTTTGGGTTATATTGTTTTCATTTTAATTTTATTTTGAAATGAGAAATCACATTTTAAACACTTTAATTTTATTTTTATTATTTTACTACATTAAACAATTTTTTCAGGATTCTTTAAATAATAGAAAGTTCAAATTTATTTGAAATTTACATGTATAATTCAGTTTTTTTTTTTTTTTGGGTAACATTATCACTGTTTTACAGTTACTTTTGATAAATTTAAAACTAAATTAAAACTTTATTTCATTTTCCATTTTTTTTTTTTTTTTGTTGTTTTACATGAAAGAAAACTTTTTCCAGGATTCTTTAAATTTAATAGAAAGTTTTCTAAATTTCAATTTAGAACTGAAACTGAATTTATCTGAAACTGATTTTTTTGTAACAATGTTTTTACTGTCACTTTTGATCAATTTAATCCATCCCTGTGGAATGAAAGTATTCATTTCTTTAATAAAATATTGAGATTCATCAGAATATTGATTTACATTCAATATTCATCACATATTTCATTCACAGAAATGCTTTCCATATTTATTAGACCTTTAAAATGAATATAAACATTATATCCAATTTATTCTCCCCTTCATTCTTTGTTTTATTTTATTTTATTTTATTATTTTATTTCTAAATTATGTTTCATGGTTTAATACAAATTTATTATCAAAAATGGTGCAATAATGGTAAAATAAAATAATAAATTAATAAAATAAATGCATTTTTAAATGATTCAAAAACAAAAATTAAATGTCATCAACCTTTTACAATTTACACCGCATTTGTAGTTTTTATTAAATAAAAAGCTTCACAACAGGACTGTATAAGTTAAAACACCACATGATACTGTCTATTTTATTATTATTATTATTATTATTATCATTATTATTATCTCTGAGAAACACATTTAGCATGCAATAGTAAGGTCTTTCCATACTTTTAAGTTAAAACAAACTTTTTTGGCAGTTTGTCGTGATGATCTCTAATGAAATGGTGAAAAGCTGTTGAAGTGACACTCAAAGCAGCTCTTGATATTCTTGTGTTTATGTCCTCATATATTGAGACGGGGGATGTTGAAAACACTCGTGTGTTTTAATTTACCTATCAGATAAAACGCCATTCATTCAAACAGAGACACAGAACATGCAGAGTTAGCTTATTAGCGTTTATTTCTGCTGTGTGATCGCCTATTTGATCCGTCCATATAGACTAAAAATGTCCAGGGCTTATTACTGACAAATTGTATTGTGATCTTGATCTTGCCAAAATTATTCTCAGAACCCTTCAAAATTTCATGTGTACAAAGTGGCCCATGTGTAGCGCTTCCTGTCTGCGGTCAAGCGTCAGTGAAAACACAGTCAGAAGCGATGCTTTCAACTCATCCGTCCCCTGATTTTCTCCACAAACGCGCGTGCGACTCCAAATGAGATTCGGTCCTCGCTTAGACAACTCTCATCTTCTCAACAGCAATTTAAACAGCAAATTCTCTTCATTTGTTGAGTAAAGGACTCGCTGAAGGAGAGAGCCGTACTCCCTCAATTCTCAATTACACCTCACCGGCCTGAGGAATATCGAAGCTATAAATTGAGAAAACGACCACCGGTGGCAACCCGGGAAAGAGGAATTATTAGTGACTTTTACAGTCAACAAGCTTTTCCACGCGCTCCACTCGCGTAATGGGCCGACAGACGACACATTCACAGATAAACTCAACAGCCCTGACGCTCCTCCAACTCTCCTGATGAACTACACAGAACCGGAGCAAAGGAAGACGCTTGTTACACACCCTCACAAATTCTGACCCACTGATCTTCACATCCAGCACTGGATCTGATGATTTCCAGCATGTGAATCCGGTTATGAAAATGGAATTTGCTGTATAACTCAGAGTGTCAAGGAATTTGTAAAATTTGAATAAGTCAAAAGTAGGTCATTACACTTAAATCAAATGGCAATACAGACTAGTATCTGTGAATAGTAAATCACAAAATGACTATTTAAATATGAATCACATCTGCCGTCTCACTGTAGGAAGACCAATGTATGAACAATTCCTCCAGAGCTGCTCTGAAAGTCACTTCATGAGCATTTGATCATTTCATTTGAGGAAAAACTGTTGTCATATCATAAACAAAACTCTTCATGGCAACCCATCAAAATAAAAGTTCAGTTGAACTTGAAGAAACCGTGACAAATGTTACTTTGTAACAGTGCAGAATCACAGAATCCAGTCAAAAAAACGGAATTTACGGTATAACACGGAATGTCATGGAATTAGCCAAAGTTTGGATGAATTTACCAAAAGTAGGCTGATACACTTAAATCAAATCACAATATGGACTAGTATCTCTAGGTATTAAGCAAAAAGACTATTTAAACAGGAATCATTTATTTTCAGTGAGGACATAAATACAAGTTTTTTCATAAGCAGTTTACCATTTATATTGTACTGTGAGCAGTATACAGTTTATAAAATACTGTCATATCATATACACAAATGTAAAAGTATTCACGGCAACCTGTCAAAATAAAAGTTAACTTGAAGACATATTACTACTGTTTAGTAGAATGTACATAATACTACTAATAGTATTACTAATATTATTAATAAAGTTTGTTTAATTTTCATTTGAGTAAAAGATAAATTTAATTAATATTTTGTCTTCATTTGATAACCAGAAAATGTTTTTATTTTTACAATATTTAACATTTCATAGGGCTAAACACACAATTTTTATTCAACTTTTAATAAGTTGAAGTTAAACTGTATGTTTTATAATTTTAATTACACTTTCATTTAAAAAAAAAAAAAAAAAAAAAAAAAAAAAAAAATCACAATTTGGGAAAACATAAAACTGAATTCACAGGACCCTAAATAATACAATTATTAAAACAACTGTTCAGGAATAAAATCACATTTGTAATTTCTTTTCGGAAAAAAAAAAAAAAAAAAAAAAAAAAAAAAAAAAAAAACACTGAATTTAGTAAAAACAAACAGAATTTGCTTAAATTAAGCATTTCATAGGGCCCTTAAAACGTAATTTGTGTTGAACTTTTAATAAATTGTTGTTAATGTTTGTATGTTTTTGAATTAATTAGACATGCTTTTTGATTTGGTACAATTTAATTTAAACATTAAAACTGAGTACAGAAATGTTAACGAAAAAAAGATCTAGAAAAAACAAAACAGACAAAAAAAAATAAATTAATTTAAATAATTTGACTTATTCTGGGAAAAAAAAAAAAAAAAAGTGTTTTGCATCCACTCAAAACAGTAAAACAAATTTTATAAAAATGTATAATTTAGACGCTAAATTAGGTCATATTTCAAACTGCAAAAATCAGTTTTTCTGCAATGTGGAAAAAATATTTTCAGTCAGTGAGACAGAAATTGACTCATTATCAGTAGATAAATAAATAATAAAGTGCAGTAAACAGTAACCTTATTTGTGCAACATTAATATGTTTATGATAAATTAAAATATAAAGCAGCATAATGAACTGTTTTTGTACAAAACAAACAGATATGAATGGGACTGGAAGCCTCATACATTCTTGTCACATGCAATCTTAGGTTAAAAATAAGGCTGATACACACGCCTATGACCGCATATCATTTGAAATCTATTATGTAAATTATATTGCTACAGCACGTTTCCAGGCAGCTGTAAACAAACACGTTGTACTTAACCACTCCTTACGTCCAACCTCATTTGAGACGCATCCCACTCTCACATTACCCATGCTTCTTATCTCACTCTAGTGTAAATAAAGCAGAGTAAAGCAGTCCATCTAGCATGCTACAGCAAAATCTCTAGCAGCTGACAGATCTCCAGTGTCCAGTGCTAGCACACAACATGACCAGTGTGGGAGAATATGGAGTCACCATGTGATAAAGTGGCATGTGTTTCCAGCTGCATTCAGTCCACGTCAATCACAAGCTGTCCGAATAAGCATTCCTTCAGGAAATGCAACCACGGCTGACTACACTGACAGCAGAGATGGCATATTTCTAGTTAGCCTGTTGATTTGGACATGTCAGCCATGCCGCTGTTCAGCCAGTGCTTGTGAAACATCAGGAGTAGGTGGTTAGCTTCACTGCTTTGTGGTGACAACTGAGATTTAGCGATGCCCTCAGCAAACTATTACAGGAAGAGATATTACAAAGACACGGTCTTGACAACAAAGTAATGCTTTTACAGGTAGTAGCGGACCGATATATTGCCATGGCTGACATCTTGGCTGGAATTTGCATCAGAATGGTCAAAGGTTGTTTTTTTAATTGCCTTTTATTTTCACATTGCACTGAACTTTTATTTTGACAGCACTGAGATATCAGCCAAATATACAGACATCAGCCATCAAAAAACATCCATATTGGTTGACCATTAGTTTTAGGACTTCACTAGCCTAAAGTTCAGAGTATACTTCGGTTTTTACGCATACGCAAGCATCCATGTGCAGCGTGGGACACAAAGTTCATCCCCAGAATAGTCCGCATGTACTGTATGCACACTACACGATTTTTTTGCACGTTGTACGTGCAGGTCGCACATGCGCATTGACTGCACTAATCAGTTTTTCCACAAGGTGGCAACACTAGCCCAGGCTGTTGTTTCACAACTGTTGTTTTGCCTGTGTCGAGTAGTCGCCAAAATACCGGAAGTGGCGCATTCCAAATATTAAAACCATTTATAAATCATAAAGCATAATGTTATTAGGAATTCACAAACGTTACGATTCAATTAAATAAAAACCAAAACCACTAAACCAGTCTTAAGTAGCATGGGTATATTTGTAGCAATAGCCAAAAATACATTGTATGGGTCAAAATTATTGATTTTTAAAAATCATTAGAATATTAAGTAAAGATCATGTTCCATGAAAATATTTCGGAAATTTCCTACTGTAAATCTATTAAAACTTAATTTTTAGTAATTTAGTAATATGCAATAAGAACTTAATTTGGACAACTTTAAAGGTGATTTTCTCAATATTTTGATTTTTTTTGCACCTTCAGATTCCAGATATTCAAATAATTGTATCTCCATCAAATATTTTCCTATCATAACAAACCATACATCAATGGAAAGCTTATTCAGCTTTCAGATGATGTATTAATCTCAATTTAAAAAAAAAATTGACCCTTACAACTGGTTTTGTGGTCCAGGGTCACACATATGCAATGCACGTTTAATATATGCACTTTATTTACATGCGTGTAGGTTACGTATGTGCATGTCAGAGCGGCTCGGTTCACAGTAAATGCTGCTACACAAACTGTTGACATTTACATGTGTAAAGCGTCTCAAACTCCATCTCTGTATGTCATCGCGAGTTGTCCACATATTCAAGAAATTACAGTGGCGGTAGCTTTTATATCATAAAGAAATGGCCAAATATTAATAATGAAGTGGACATTTAAATTAAATGTTGTTTAGCCAGTATTCGACAAGGTATTCGCGCAGTAAAGTGTAAAAACAATCATCATGCCGCTGGCGCCCTCTGTAGGTTTGTGTTATAATACGTGATGTACATTAGTTCTATTGTTTATAACACATTTTGTATTTTAACAGTTTTGTTCAATAAAACCATATGATCACTTGCTTTTGATATTTTATTTGAACTAATTATTATTGCATCATTGCTATTATAGATGTACTTGAAGTAAAGGCTATTGTTCACTGAGGTTTTTTTTATTAAAAAAAAAAATAATAATAATAATAATAATAATAATAATAATAATCAAATTACTCAATTAAATTTATATCATTAGGCCTGCAGAGGGCACCAACGGTCTGCCGACTGTTTTTACACTTTACAGCATGATCTAATCCTTGTTTGATATTCAGTAAACAACATTTAATTCAAATGTCCACTTACTCTTCACTATTTGACAATTTCTTTACGACAGAAATGCTTACAGCCATTGTAATTTCTTGAACAAGAACATGTGGACATCAAAACGTGTGAACAGTGAGGGTTTAAATTTTTCTTTTGAAGTTGCGATGAACAGTTAGCATATTCAGAAAGATAACATTGTATTCTCCTGTGCTGGCGTGGGTTTATAAATGATTTACCTTATAAATCTGATAGAATGGTGCATATTGTTCCCAAACGAACTTTAAAAGCAATAATGCATATGCAAAGATGGGAATTAGAGACGGTCCACGCATGTAAATGAAAACTGTTTGTATGGAGCAGCATTTATTGTGAGTTGTAATCTACATGCATAGAAACAAAGCACATATTAAACCCGCAGCGAAAATTTATTTAACTGAATCACAGTCTTTGTGAATTCACAATAGTATTAAGCTGTATTATGCTTTTTTAATGGGTTTAATATATCATGCAGCCTTAGAAAACGGTCTAATGCCTTTCATGGACTCTCGAAAAAAGAATGTGCCACATCTGGCATTTTGTGGGTTACACTACACATAGATAAAATGCAATCGAGGATTTTTTATCTTTTTTCAATCTAGTACTAATGTAATCAAGGAACTGTGACAACCTTAAAGAGATCCTTCAGAAAAGGCAGCATTCACACAAATAACGCTTGCTTGAAAAACAAATGTAGCACTGAAACAAAGCACATCAAAAAACATTTCAGACTACACACTGACAGATCATTCACGTTACTCTGCCAAAAAGTATGGCAGCGTTAACAATAGGTTTGTTTAGCGGCTCCTGTCCTTTGCATAGTTCTCACACACCGTTGGATTGCGGGCATGCAAATCCTCAGGTCAGTGTTTATATGAACGGAAAAACGCTGTAACTCCACATCAACAACATAAGAGCACCGAAGACCTCAAAATCACCTTTAGTTCAGATGTACACCCTTTAGAGGAGCAATAGCGCAGAAATAATCACAAGAGCCAAAAACTATCAAGTGTGCTTTCCAACAGCGAGACAAAAAGTCTTCAGACTGATCGTTCATGCGCATTCACGGTTCACACTCAAAGCAAGAGTGTGATAATGACATTCACTGACAGACGACCAAATAAAAAGACATAAAAGCAACTTGAGCCATACACAAGTATGGTACATGCATGCATTTTGACAACCTAAAAAGCAGACAGGCAAATGAGGGTCTGAAACCACCTTTCCCACCGATTCTCAAGTCACGGTTTCGTATCACTAGGGTTTAGTGTGATTTGTGATTTATGTGTCCGACTGTAGTAGGCCGTAAAAGGTTAATGGCGTTCTCCACACACAACACACACATATATGTGTCATGTAAATGAAGCCTGCAGACTCCAGGACCATAAGTTTGAAGAAGGAAATTACTATGCTAATCTGCTACATTTTAAAAGTAAATGTCAAAAGAAAATACATTACCCTCACATTTCCAAACAGCCCTGTGGAATTGCTTAAATGTGACATTTCCCCAATCACACAGGAGAAAGGGAACACATCATCAACCGTACGCAACGGCAAATGATTAGCACTGGATTTCAAGCGATTGATTGCGCCAAGGTGGCCCTTAGATGGGCATCTGAGACTACTCTTCTTTGTATGCACATGCAGAACTTCCAACCCAGAAGAAGAGAAGTAGAAGAGAAACAAACAAGAGACACAGAAAGAAAGTCAGTCAAGGTGCATGTGAATTTGCATGCGCTCAGTCCTAGATGGACTGGTACAAACCACATAACATGCCAAAAATGGATTGTAGATTTGAAGTGGATTTTTAAAATATGCATCAATGCTTGGCTTTTTTTGCTTTGCAGCTGGCGCTTCTCTTACAGCTTTTTTGGTTATGAAAACAGACTAAAAATGTGCATGGCTGAAGCTGCTAGGTGTATGAACTTAAAAGATCAAGATATTATAATAAAAAAAGTCTTTATGTAGTGCATACAAAGCATTACAATAAAATGAATTAACTACAATCAACATATTTAGATAGATACACAGGTGGCAACAACACTTTCTGATACACATTAAATCGACACCATTACAGGATTTGCTTTTGCAGCTTTTGCTAAAAGAAAGAAAAAACAAAAGCACTCCAGCTTTTGTAGATATTTAATATAAATTACCACACTCCCATTTGTGCAACTGAAACCCACATTCACTTATTTATATTTGGAAATAAATAAGTGAACGTGTCAGCAGAATATTAAAGCAAAACGCATTGCAACTTTGAGGATGTAGTTTCTCACCAGCGCACTAGCGAGCGTTTTATCCTGATTCTTCTTTGTTGAGTGTAATATTTTCACTGGCAGTGCTGTAATTAGTATGCTCACAGTGTGCTGTGCTTTAGCTGAGAGACCAGCGCTTTTCAGTCCTGGAAGTGGAGTACCACAAAACGGCACATTTTGGATGTCTCCTTTATTTAACACAGATTTTTTTGCTGATTATCTGGGGATGGCTGCACTAGTTGTGCACACGTTAAATCGACGGCTAGTTGTGGAATAAATGAGCGTTAAGTTTTAATTTACGTAGTACTAAATATTTGAGCATTGCACCATTAAAACAGTTGATGTATAAACTAAATTATGGTGTAAAAGGTGAAATAAAATAGCAGATTGATTATATCACCATCAAAAAGCTCATGTTTTCTCTGTCAGACTTCAAACCATCAGACACGAATGATGTTGACATTATGCCCATTGATTTACAATCGTAGTTCAGTTCGTTTGGTTTATCTGGTCCGGACCAAAAAGTAAAATGATACATCTGGTCCTGGTCCGCTTAGCATTCACACTGGCATTTTTTGACAGCAAATCAAAAGATACCGAACCTAAAGGCATAGAGATACGTTCACAACCTGACTGGTCGGGTTGAATGACGTACATTTCCTGACTGAACTCACCAAACACTCCAAACAAAAGGTGTGTTCGAAATTAAAGTGGCGGTGAAGTCATGTCGCACTAATAGAGAAATCCCACCAGAGTTCGTTTTAGGGTGTGTTCACACTTGTAGTTCAGTTCGTTTGCTTCATTTGGACCAGACCAAAAAGAAAAGTGCTACATTCGGTCCTGGTCCACTTAGCGTTCACACTGGCATTTTTGATAGCGAACCTAAAGATACCTAACCTAAAGGCAAAGTGATGCGTTCACGACCTGATTGGGCGGGTTGAATGATGCACATTTCGTGACGGAACTCATCGAACACTCCAAACAAAAGGAAAAAATGTGTTTAACAAAGCGGTGTACCCATTCACCAATCGGTCTGCTCAGTGTCGCTTTAGTCGAATACACCGAATGTTGTCTGCTGGACTAAGCGCGCTCATTGTTGCATGTACGTATGATTTTATTTTCACCACTTGTGAACTCATGAAGAGCTCATAAAAGTCACTTTACAGCCTTGTTGCTCCATGTTTGTTCTCTGCTCATTTTATTTTGAATATACACTGCTTGTTGTCTTCATAAAATTATGATGCATAGCGTCACATCTTGTCATTAAGTTCATTAGGCCATGGTTGCATTCACATTTCATTCTAACTGCATCAGCGTTCATGTGGAAGCGGACCAAGACTGCTATAAAGGTGGGTTAGTTTGTTGTGTACCAGGGTTCAGGTGGCTGCGTTCACACTTACTAACGCACCATAGTTTGTTTTAATCGAACCAAACATGACAAATGTGAACACATCTTAAGAGAGAAGATGATGTGAATAAATGACATGGAGCTGATCTAAATAGTGGAGTGGGAATCTTCTGTTACCTCAAAATTCGATTCATGTCAATTTTGGGGGTGACAAATACGTTTTTAATCGATTCTTGAAGTTAGAATTTATTTAAAAAAAAAAAAACTCTAATTACTTTAATTTAAATCTCTAATTTTGAATCAAATTTCGATTCAATAGATTGGCATAGATTTGATTCTAGTTTAATGCTTTGTGCTACTTTTACTAGTCGTTAACAGGTTGAAGTGAGATTCGCTGAATTTTAACAACTTCTAAGGCTGCTCCTGGATCACTGAAGGCAAATGTCATTATGCAACTACGGTCGGCCGGCATCTCTCGGAATAGTTTGTTTGGTGCGTTCCACACGTCAGCGGAAGATTGCCCGATTCAATGTGTCGGGGTCGTCAGGGCGAGCGGCAAATCTGATTGGATGAACGGAAAAGATACTTTAGCAAAATGAAAGTCACTGATTTAATTACTGAATCATTCATTCATTTGATTCGTTCAAATGGCTGATTCATTCCGGAATAAAGCAAGTGACTTTTTATGAATGGGATATTGAATCATTGAATCATTTAAAAACGCACGCTGTGTGCAAATGGAGATGTGCAGTGGCTGAGTTGTGACTTGTTTCAAACTATTTTTGATGACAAACGAGCAAAAATCAGGCAATAGTGTTATGGTCAAACAATGTAAGTTAATTAATATTAACTTCTTGTTTATTGAACTGTTCTATTAAATCAATATCTCATTTACAAACTCACTTAATTATTAAAAGCTGTCACTCATCTTAGCTCATCGCAATCTCACAATGTTCCATTATAATCAATGAAGCTCTCGACACTGCACAATCAATCTCTCATTTACACTCTCTCTACACTTTGTTTATGAAAGGATTCGTGAGATAAGTCTTTGATATGTTATTCAATGTCACAAAAACATGTAGAAACTTTTGAAGCTCCCCTCAGTGCAAACACAAATATGCTGATCGGGTCACTCCTAAATATTTTTCAGAATCATTTCAGAATCGTTAGAAAGCGAGGTAATATTAAATGCGTATTTTGAAAAAACGAAAGTGTTTTTTGACCTTGCAAGCATGTAAATCTATTGTAAGAGACTCAAAAAACAATTAGAAACCTTAAAAATGGCATAATAGGGCACTTTAAGAAAAAATTAAACTTCTGAACGGTTTGAGCAACTCTATACAGATCATTAATAGAGGTACCAGACTTGACCGAGCAATCATAGTAGAGTTTGCATGGTAAAAACTCAGAAAAATGTGAACAGTCAGGGTCAAATGGACTCAAAAAGCAGCCTAATAATATAAAGCTTCCTAAAGACCGACTAATCAACTAGTCGCTCAGGCAATCCAGCGAATAGTCCATTCTGAAAGCACATACTATTGCTTTATTTAACTCAAAAGTACATAGTTTCCAATCACCAGCACGGTCTGATATTTCTGGTACACCGCCGAACGCATACGGCCTGAGAAAGTGAAAAGAGACGAAGAGAGAAAATATGAGGAGTGGATGTTGTGTGCAGAAGTGTTCGAGGGCTACACGAGTGCTTTTGCGTGGGTAAAGCGAGCGTACGAGAGGCCAATTTGTGCCGAGTTTGTTCGACCTAAACGCTCCTGAAGAGACGGACGGATGGATGGCCGGTGGCGCATGAAGCATGAGCGGGTCAGAGCGTTTCTGCCGGCGTCCGCTAACATGTGCGCGCTCACACACCCACCCACATTCACAAGCGCACAGCTGTCACCGGCAGGCAGCAAAGGATCATTCACAAAAACACCCCCCTCCCGGCTCTGTTTCCCTAAGTATCTGTGACACACACTCACTCTCACACACACACATAAACACACAGAGTGAGGCAGCATGTGGAGATTCATTACTCAGCAGTGCAGACAGTGTGCTGTGGCAGCAACAGTTCACTCATTACCCCGCAGGCTACTGAGACCGTGCCCTTCACTCGAGGATGCTGGGATAGGATTCTCCCTCTCAAACAGAAACAAGCCTGCTCTCAGAGCAACCGGATGGGTCATTGCCAAAGTCTGGGTCAGAAACACTGGGCTGGCATCCCGCTAACCTTCAAACAGACCCGTAAAACTATAGTATCCTTGGAGCACCATGTAAATATTAGTCATTAAGTGCCATGTTAATAAACAATTCATTTCCATCTATTCAAACCATCTCAACAAATACAACTCTTGACCAGCAATCCACATTATTCACTCAGAACATTCACAGATGTCTCTGGGAAATAAAAACAAAACAAAACAACAAAACAACAAAACAAAAACAAAAACAAACAAAAACGTTTTACAAATGTCTCCAGAAAAATAAAATAAGTTCACATATCTCTGAAAATAAAATAAAATAAAATAAAAAACAAAACAAAAAAAACAAAACAAAACAAAACAAAACAAAACAAAACAAAAAAAAACAAAACTCTTCACCAACAATCCACATTATTCACTCAAAACATTCACAGATGTCTCTGTAAAATAAAATAAAATAAAAAACACACAAGACAAAACAAAAACAAAAAGTTTTACAAATGTCTCTGAAAAAATAAACAAAATAAAATAAAGTTCACTGATATCTCTGGAAATAAAATAAAATGTTTACAAATGTCTCTGGAAAATAAAATAAGTTCACATATCTTTGAAAATAAAATAAAATAAAATAATAATTAAAAAAATAAAATAAAATAAAGTAAAATAAAATAAAATAAAATAAAAAACATTTCTTGACAAACAATTCACATTATTTACTCAAAACATTCAAAGATGTCTCTGTAAAAAAAGTTAAAAATAATAATGAAAAAATAAATAAAATAAAACAAAGCAAAACAAAATAAAACATTTTACAAATGTCTCCAGAAAAATAAAATAAGTTCAAAGATATCTCTGAAAAATAAAATAAAATAAAATAAACAATTCTTGACCAACAATTCACATTATTCACTTAAAACATTCACAGATGTCTCTGTAAAATTTAAAATAAAGTAAGTTTGCAAATGTATTTGGAAAATAAAAAATAAATAAATAAATAAAATCAAGCAATAGTGTGTGTACAAGTTATCATATTAGGTTTTAGTGAAAAACATAAAATAAATAAAAACCTCTTCATATCACAATTACATTTAACACCACATTATTCATATAACTAATCTACTTTTTAACATTTTTGGTTAAAATTATGGTGGTAGCACTTAAAGTGTCATTTGTTAACATTAGTTAATGCATTAACTAACATGAACCAACAGTGAACAATAAATTTATGACAGTATTTATTAATATTTAATGTTAGTTAATAAAAGTAGCTCATTGTTCATGTTAGTTTACAAGCATAATGTTAACAAACATAAATTTTAATAATGCATTAGCAAATGTTAAATTTAATTTTAACTAAGATTAATAAATGCTTAGTTTACGTTAACTAAAGTAGGTAACTAATTTTAACAAATGAAACCTTACTGTAAAGTGTTACCATTATGATTTCTTGAAATAAACTACAAAAAAAATAAGAATAATTATTATTATTTAAAAAGCTATTTTCTATATGGGTTAATACATAATTTGCATGGTTTTCCTTTTTTGCATTAAAGTAATATTTGCCAAACACAGACATTAATGCCCTAGTTTATGACTTCTAAATAATCGGCTAAAGAAAATCACTCCTGGCTTCTTCTCAAGGTTTTACTCATTTTATCTTCAGGACACATTTATCTCTCGGCTAATTAATCTGACATGAAACAAGCTCACATGTGGGAAAAAAATGAAAGATTAACATTACAAATAATAACTGCTAGTTTACTTTGGCTCTCAAAACTTACAGTTCTGGTATTTGTACACAAAACAGGCCTGCTTTAATATTAGCATAGATACGGACAAGGCTGGTTGCCTTTGAAAATTACACCATCATCAAGTTCAAGTTGTCCATCGCATCATTCATGCAAATCTGTGGTCTCAAAACCTTTAACGCCGCACATTTCTCTTGCTTATAACTGGACCACAAATGTGAATCTTGGATTGAAAGCATGAATACAGTCATCTGTATAAAGCTATAACCAGACCCACACAGCCTGTCAGATTTCAACACATCTTCACATTCATTCAGTACGTTTATAATAACGTTTGCAGCGACCAACAAACATTCAAAGCTCAATCAGCACTTCAAACTCACAATATCATAAACATCCAAGAGTCACATCTACATTAAACCACCTGTTACGTTGATCAAAATAAGACAACGCCACTTTAATTAGCCTGCACAAGCACTTATTAACAATGCAAAGACTTAAGTCCTGTTTCAAGCTCTTACCTAAAAATTAAAACACTCTAGACAAGAATAGATTGTCTGTATTAAAAAAAAAATACTCTTGTTTTCCCATCAAGGTTATTGCATAGCAAACACAGTAAGCAAATCTCTGCCCCTGAGGGTCATTAAAACACTTCATTTCCACAATGAGAGCACAGCAATCATGTCTTCAGGCATTAATCTCTCATTCAAAAACAAGACTCTCCAAACAGCACAGGCGTCTGAGCGTTCAGGAAAGGTGTGAGCCTGAGAAAGACAGAATATTACTGCTGATTATCACAGGATGGTAGTAAAACAGCAGTGACTCTTGGCTAATGCCTACACCGCTTGTAAACACACACACACAGAGAGTCTGAACAAGCATGCGACTTTCAACATCAACTGTGCTGAGATCAGTGTTGAGAGACAATGTGTATAGTACGGATTCTCCCTGCTATTACATAAAATGTGTTGCAACCTGAAATTTAAACTCCAAGAACGCAGATAACATTCATAAACATCCCAAAATTACGATACAATTAGTCACTTTTTTACAAATACTACACTGCTTTTATTGGACATTTCAGGCCATGCAAAAAAAAGAAAAATATATGTGTAACACAAATGTTAAGTCATCTTAATGACATGCATTTTGATACTAAATTACATATCCAGAGATTCTTATGACAGGTTCATAACTGTGGACCACAAAACCAATCTTAATTACACAGGATATATTTGAAGCAATAGCCAACAATACCTTGTATGGGTCAAACTTATCGATTTTTCTTTTAAGTCACAATTCATTAGGGTACTAAGTAAAGATCATGTCCCATAAAGACATTTTATAAATTTCCTACTGGAAATATCAAAACTAAATTTTTAATTAGTAATATGCATTGCTAAGAACTTAATTTGGACAACTTTAAAGGTGATTTTCTCAATATTTTGATTTTTTTGCAACCTCAGATTGCAGATTTTACTAATAGCTGTATCTCAGCCAAATATTGTCTTATCTTAACAAAACCATACATTAATGGAAAGCTTATTTCTTCATCTTTTCAGATCTCAATTTCTCAATACCCTTATGACTGGTTTTAGGTGTAGGGTCACAAACTGAGAAAGAATTAAAGAAATAATTCACCCAAAATTATTTATCTTTCATTATTTCAATTATTTATCTTTCAAAAAAGTTACAATATCTTTCTTTCTTCAGATGGAGACAAATAAAGGTCTTCATAAGTAAATCAAATATATGTCATGCTTACTTTGGTTCAGCCGGGTTTAATTCACAATGATTTCAGAAAGATTAGGCATGACATATGCATACAGAACCAGACTATTGTTGACAAGTTTGCTTGTGAATTTATTGTTATTTTTTTTATATATATATTTTGGACCACTGGTGAGCACCAAACACTTGCATTAGATGAAGAAAAATCCTGGAATGTTTTTCTCCAAAACCTTAATTTCTCATCAGTTGAATAAAGAAAGACCTACACATATTGGTATATAAATAATCAGGAAATTCTCATTTTTGGGTGAACTATTCCTTTAAGATTATAGGATGCCACACATATTAGGATGTCAAATTTAGCATAGCATTTCCGCATATCAGGAAACCTTGATGTGGACAGCTTGGATTCAAATAAGCAAAGAGATGCAAACAGCACATCATTTACCCTAATTCATTAGCATAACTTATTTTATGAAATGCAAATACTTAACATTGGCTATTCCAGACCATGCACTAAAATGTGTCTGTATGGCACGCATTTCAAAGTAAAGTTGCACTGCGTCAAACCAGACTAACTTAACTAACTAAATTAACAAAATATGAGATGCATTGCTACAAAAATGATTCACACGTATCCTTTCTTGATTCCATGCACTGCATTATATTAATGGACCATTTTAAATAAAAGCTTAAATTTGTTTATCATTTTACCTGTCAAAAAACAAACCAGACTTATGCATGGATGCTCTTTGTTTATAAAGTGCTGCAAAAATTAAATACAAGTGCAATATTATTTTACATGCTTAAATCGTGTTTAAAATTAAAAACAAATTAACCGTCTTATTAATTATCACAGTGCATTAATTCAAGACATGAAAATGCTTTAAAAAGCCTTTAAACTCTATGCAACAAAGCATATCATGCAACCTAATTCATAAAGATAACCTTTTTTTATGAAATGCAAATACTTAACATTGCACAGACCATGCACTAAAATGCATCTGTATTGCATGCATTTCAAAGTAAAGTTGCATTGTGTCAAACCAGACTAATTTAACTAAACAAACAAAATAGGAGATGCATCACACTTAACTTTACTTGACTGCATGCACTGCATTATTTCAATGGACCATTTTAATTAAAACCTTTCATTTTGTCAGTCATTTTAACTGTCAAAAACAAAAACTTTATGAAATGCTACATAAAAGTAAATACAAGTGCTATATAAATGTGCATGCTTCTTATAGCAAACAGTTGTGCTTAATTATTGCTCATAATAATGCACAAATTCAAGAGGTGGAAATGTTCTATGCACACAACGCATCATGTAACCTAATTCATAAGAATAACTTTTTTTATGAAATGCAAATACTTAACATTGCACAGACCATGCACTAAAATGCATCTGTATTGCATGCACTTCAAAGCAAAGTTGCATTGCATCAAACCAGACTAACTGATGCATCACACTTAACTTTACTTGACTGCATGCACTGCATTATTTCAACGGACCATTTTAATTAAAACCTTACATTTTGTCAGTCATTTTAACTGTCAAAAACAAAAACTTATGCATGGATGTTCTTTATGAAATGCTACATAAAAGTAAATACAAGTGCTATATAAATGTGCATGCTTATAGCAAGCAGTTGGGCTTAAAATTATTGCTTATAATAATGCACAAATTCAAGAGGTGGAAATGTTCCATGCACATAGCACATCCTGTAACCTAATTCATAAAGAATTTTTATGAAATGCAAATACTTAAAATTGGATATTTCAGATCATGCACTAAAATGTGACTGTATTGCATGCACTTGCAATGAATGCATGGCATCAAACCAGACTAGTTTAATTAAATGAACAAAATGAGATGCATTGTTTACAAAAATGATCACAATTATCTTTCATGCCTGCATGCACTGAATTACGTCAATGGACCTTTTTAAATAAAACCTTAAATTTTATAACTGTCAAAAACAAAACAGACTTGCATGGCTGCTCTTTGTTTATGAAATGCCAAAGAGTAAATACAAGTGCTACATAAATCTGCATGCTTTTTACCGTGCTTAAAATTATTAAATCATCACAATAAACGAACTCAAGAGGTGAAAATGCTTTAAAAAGCCTTTAAACTGCGTCCGTGCACACGGAGAGCGTAAGTGGAGCAGCTCGTCGGCGGGGCTCTTTGCTGCATTAGATGCAATTATAAATGGCCAGGCGCAGGAGATGAGGCAGCCAATCAGATTTGAGCTCGCGTGTCAACCTAAGACCAACTGTCTCCTGCCTTTGACAGAAGGATTTTACCTCCATAATTCAAATCCCAAAGCAAAGCAGCCCGCTGCACTTACTCACATCACCCAGCCTGTTTACACACAGACGCACGGCCGAAAAACGCCTCAAAACACACCCAAACGAGACGCGTTTCGACTCAAACCGAGCTGAACGCTTCGCGAGGCGTCAAGGCTTACTTTTAGCCCGCGGATGGTAACATATTCGAGCTGAAGGGGTGTTTTTAGCATCGAGTTAGTCTGATAGTCTATGAGCTAGCCAACTAGTGATATCATTACGGAATAAACCGAAGGCATAACACGTCCTAAACTTTCCGACAAAGCTGTGCTTTTACGAACAGCATCTGCTGGTGTTTTTGCTGCTTGCACGCAGAGCCCTGCCTCGAAAATTAGCATTACTTAGCATTACTTCGCGCCCCTCTCACCCCTGTCCGAGCTCTGGACGTGGCCTCGCACATCTAGCCCAAAAGTGAGACGATAAGGGACAGAACCACGGCTCGGCACGGCCAATAAAAGCTGCTTATATGGACTGTGTTCTCTAGGAAAAACACAGGCAGCCATTTTAGAGCAGACTGAGAAACAATGGCAGACTCTCTCTCTCTCTCTCACACACACACGCGCACACAGCTCTAGCCGAGCGCTGAGTTAAGCAAAGTTTACCTGGGTCCTGTTGAGGGCTTGTCCAGTGTTTCCCGGGCTCATGGGAGGAGGGTGATGGCTTCTTTGTTGCCAGGCCGGATGGCCCCCGCCATACTGACTAGCGCTGCCCATGTCCCCCGGTCCCTTGGCAGCCCCTTCCTGGCCGCCGTACTCGCTGGCCGGGTAGCTCTGGTAGCTCCTCGTGGAGCTGGGAGAGGTCAGGAGCTGGTTGAGCGTCGGGGTGGACGTGGGCTGAGGGGTTCCCATGTTATACCTCTGGTTGTTGTAGGAAGCAGCCATCGGGGTAGCGTTAGTTCCTCCTGGCGGCGGCTGCTTGCCTGGCTGCCCCCCGGCCGCCGGCGGCTGGCTGTTTCGCGGCGAGTTCATGCCGTAGCCCTGGCCCTGGTGGTACGGAGTCCGGTTCGGGAAGGCGTTGTAGTTGTTGAAGTGGTTCGGGTAGCCGTGCTCGTGCGAATTGGGCGGGTATGGGTCCATCACCGCCGGCCCTGCCATGCCAGGGCTTTGTTGTCCGCCATGTTGATGAAAAGGGGGCCGGTTGTAGTGCTGGTTGTAGCTGTATGGAGGTGGAGGGAAGGCGCCCGTGTGGTGGGGAGCCATGCCGGGGTGGCTGTTCCCGTCGGAATCATTCTGGCTATTGTTATTGTTCACCCTGGACGGGTTCCCGTTGCCGTTCTTCATGTCAGGGTCGCCTCCTGCTCCTCCTCCCCCAGCAGCAGCAGCAGCAGCATTTCCCACATCGGCCCCGTCTTGCAGCTCCTTCTGGCCCGGGGATCCGCCGTCGGCGCGGGGCTCCTTGCTTTCCGGCTGCTTCTCTCCGAGCACCGACTCGTCCTGCGGCTCCCGCTCCGGCTTCTTGAGTTCGGCGGGCGGGCTAGTGTTGAGAGTGGCGACCTGAGCGGCCATGATCTCTCTCTCTCTCGCTCTCTCTCTCTCTTTCACCGCGAGTCACTTTGAATATAAATACAACGCTCTTATAAAGACGTGCCCGTGTCCCGTATCATTCCTTCGACTTTCAGACCGAATTCGATCGGTCCTCTCTCCCGAACGCGACTCGAGTGCAAAAAGTTTCCTGGAGAATATAAATAAAGGTCCCGGGAATGAATTTAACCGACACAAATGTGTGTGTGAGTGAGTGTGTGTGTGGAGGGGGGGCCTCTTACAGAACGAGAGCGCGAGAGAGAAACCGATCAAACCAGCACGAGGCTCCGCGAGACACAGCCATTTTACCGAGGCGCGCGGTCACATGCAAAACGCGTCATGGAGCGCAGCCTCGGCGCGGATCCGGAGCGGAGCGGGGAGGGAGGGAGAACTGTGTCATCGCAAGGTACTTTGAAATAGTTTGGGTTCCAGTTCGCGGAACGACCACAGAACACGCCTGCGAGCCTCGGCTTTTATTATCAGTGAAATACTTGTCATATTATACTTTATGAATCTGGAGTTTTTCCAGGGTTTTTATTTTTTGTTTAAAAAAATAGGTGGTGTGCAATTAAAAATTGAAACTGGATTTTTTTTGGAAAATGTTTAGAGTCACTGTTACAATGCAGGGGTGCTGTGGGTGGTTTCCAGGACATGGGTATGCATATGCAGTTGCCATGGTGTTCAGGGTGTTTTGCTAGGTGGCTGCCAGGGTGTTTTGGGAGGTTACTAGGTGGATGGGTGCCGGCCCACGTCTATGTGCTGATGGTACTGTGTTTTTATGCATCCCTCTCATAGTCTAAGCCGACATTTATTCACCCATTTATCACCTGCCAAGTTAAAATATCTCACTCCTGTCCACTGCCAAACGGTGTGACTCGAGCTTCGCTTTAAAGGGGAAATGTGTCATTTCAGTACCACTATAGTGACACCAAACAGAAGTAATAATCCAAACTACTGACTGTTCTCAGACAGGTTTCATGAGGTTTCTCCTCCTGTCAACTATTGGTCAGGCGAAAAGATAATCCCGCCCCTAAATAAAACCATTGGTTAAAATCATGACGGAACCAGTTATTTTAATGTTCTGTATACTATTTATTCATACACTGAATTCTAAATTATTTTTATATTTTTAGTTTTCATTTAAATTTATTTTAGTTTAATTCGGGTGTTCTGATGTCATTTTTTAAATTATATTTTTTAGCTTGTTTTATATTGTAAAGTTAACATTTTTCAATTAATCTTTATACTTTATACTATGTTTACTACTATGCATACTACTGTTTATATTATAGATATCTATTTTACTACTTTCAGCTTAGTTTATTTCAATTATTTCCCAAGGCAACATTTTTTTTTTAAGTTAATATTTATATATTATATATTTATATATATATATATATATATATATATAAAACTTTAGTCATTTGATGTGTCCTTTATTTATTTATTTTTCATTTTTACTAGCTTTTGGGGTTTTTTTATATTTTTATTTAGCTTTAATTTATATTTAACAATTAATCATTTTAGTACTTTCAGATTATTTATTTTAATTAGTTGCCAATGCTACAGTTTTCATTTTGTTTTCATTTTTAAGTTAATATTTTATTTCATTAATTTAATTTATAATTTTTTTTTTTTTTAGTTTTCATTTTAGCTTATAAATTTTGTTGTGCTCTTGTCGTTTTATTAGCTTTTGTTTCTTAAAATATTTTTATTTAGCTTTAATTTATATTTACTTCACTTTTTAATAATTTTAGTACTTTCAACATATTTCATATTGAATATTTTTCATTTGCTTTTTTTAGGCCATTTTTTAAGTTGATATTTTTGATTATTTTTATTATTTTATTATTTCAGTTTTATTATATTTATTATATGTGTGTGTGTGTGTGTGTATATATATATATATATATATATATATTTTAGTTTTAGTCATTTTAGTACTTTATTTTTTTTTTTTTTTTTTTTTTTTTTTTTTTTTATTATTATTATTTGCCAAGGTAACATTTTTTATTTATTTTTTAGGGTTAATATTTGTCATCTGATGTTTATATTTATTATTATTTCAGGTTTATTTCAACAATATATATAATGTGTGTATATATATGTATAGCTTTAATTTATATTTATTTCCGTTTTAATTTCAGTAATTTTAGTACTTTCAACTTATTTTACTTTTATTATTATTGAATAATATTGTATAATTATTTGCCAAGGCAACATTTTTATTCTGTGTGTGTTAAGTTAATATTTTTCATCTAATGTTTATATTTTTTATATTATTTCAGTTTTATTTAAACAAATATATATATTTTTTTTTTCAGTTATTTATTTTAATTTTAGTAATTTTGTCATGTTCCTTTTTATTAGCTTTTTAAAATATTTTTATTTAGCTTTAATTTATATTTATTTCAATTTTATAGTCATTTTAGTACAATTTTAGTACAAATCACACATCTTTTTCATGTTAATTGTTCACTTTTATATTTCATTTTATTTTAGTTATTTAGAAAAGTTTTTACCTTAGTTAACAATAACAGCACTGCGGCGAATAACAGTGCCATGGTGTTTACACTTTTCTAGGATTGTACTTCAGTGCTAATAATGAAATAAATGCAACAAACAATACCTAAACTATTCTTCTTCCACCATACTACAAAACTATCACATGAACGTACAACAAAGCGTGCTATATATACAAACCATAAACAAGTGTTTAGGCCCAAGTGTGTTCATGCATATTTCAGTCAGCAAATGAGAGGGTTTATTGCAGCAGCATTATGTTTGATCTGTGCAGAGGACAGCATGAAATTACAGCCTGTGTGCTAATGTGTATGTGCGCATGTGTTCAGACTCAGAGCGCGCGCGCGCATGAGAGAGAGAGAGAGAGGGATGGAAAGGGAAAGAGGATGGGGGATGGACCGAGAGCAGGAAGTGAAAATGAAAAAAAGTGAAATGCAGCGCAAGCCAGAGAGAGAAAAAAACTGCGTAGGCCGCAGCAATCAAATCTGGCACACCAAATCCAACCCCAAATTCAACAGCGCAACGTGTATTTGGTTTGGTAAAGAGATACCGGAGAGCTTAGGGAGACAGCACAAAGTAAATAACCAAATGGAAACAGCCATGCTCTTTCCCCCACTCAAACACTGCTGCTCTCTCCCCACCCCCTCTCATTCTCTCTGCCTGTCTGCCTCTCTCTCTCTCTCTCTCTCTCTCTCTCTCTCTCAGCAGCGGCTGGCTCTGTGCTTGCAAAAGCAGCAGAACTTTGCTATCTGGCTGTGGGGGATGGGAGGCGCATGCACAGCGCCTCGCGCTACAATGCAGAACCTGCGCCTGCGAACGGCGCCAGGTAGCCTGACCTGTGTCGGTGCTGCTCACAAACTGGTTTTTACTGTTGTAAAGTAAAATAGAGTCAAAACGCTGTTTTAAATGCACTCTTTCGCTCGTGCACGCGCGCGCGCGTGTGAGTGAGTGAGGAGGAGGGGGGTCAGCCGCTGACTATATCAGCAGAACTGCGAGCGTTGTGCGGGTTGAATGTAGACAGGCAGGCAGCAGAGGGGGTTGGGAACTCTTTCCAGCGTTTTTGCATTTAAAATCAATTTAATGTCTGTTTCGAAGCAATTCTGCTGTTACGCTGGCAAATTAACATTACTGTTGCTGCTCAAAGTCAACGTGAAATCTAAATTGACCCCGTTTGCTTTCTCAATGCATGTTGTTAGTCATGTTTCGTGCAATTCAGTGGTTTGTATTTATACTCTTTTATCAGAGTCTTTCCTTAGATGGCTCATGGCTGTTGGATAATGTTAACATGTATAGGAACATGTGTAATTAGTCTTTGTTTCAGCACACCGGCTGCATTCTATAATCAACACTTTTCTCACAATCCAAACAAGTCCCACCCTACACTTTTTCTTGGGGAATATGCCGCGATATCTGTCAAATTATGGAGCTAAAATGGCTTGCAAAGGGCAGTTCGCATTGACTTTTTAGTTTTGCACCAGATAAATTGAACTTGTGAAGGCGAAAGGTCATTAAACTAGTGATACACCATTTTTGCAGCACATTTTCCTTAGTCAAAAGTTTTTGAACAGTGAGATGTTTAATGTTTTTTTTTTTTAAGAAGTCTCTTCTGCTCACCAAGCCTGTATGTATTTGATCCAAAGTATAGCAAAAACAGTAAAATTGTGAAATATTTTTACTGTTTCAAAAAACAGCTTTCTATGTGAATATATTGTAAAATGCAATTTATTCCTGTGATCAAAGCTACATTTTCAGCATCGTTAATCCAGTCTTCAATATCACATGATCCTTCAGAAATCATTCTAATATGCTGATTTGCTGTACAAGAAACAGTTTTTATTAATATTATTATTATCAATATTTAAAACTTTTTTTTTTTTTTTTCAGGATTTTTGATGAATAGAAAGATCCAAAGATCTTTCTATTAATTCAAGGATCCAGCATTTATCTGAAATAATAAGCTTCTGTAACATTTTACACTATAACATTCAAAACCTTGGAGACAGTATTATAGAGATGAATACTTTTACTCGGCAAGGATGCTTTAAATTGATCAAAAGTGTTGATTTTAATGTTATAAAAGATTTCTATTTCAGATAAGTGCTGCTCTTCTGAACTTTCTATTCATCAAAGAAACCTGAAAAAAAAATCTATTTAGCCGTTTTCAATATAATAGTAATAATAATAAATGTTTTTTTGAGCAGCAAATCAGAATATTAGAATGATTTCTGAAGGATCATGTTACTGGAGTAATGATACTAAAAATTTGTCTTTGAAATCACAGGAATAAATTGCATTTTAAAATATATTTAGATAGAAAACAGTTATTTTACATAGTAAAAATATTTCAAAATTTTACTCTTTTTGCTGTACTTTACATTTGTTTTAACCCTTGTGAAAAAAGCACACTTAACAGTATTGAATGTGTACTTCAAATCGTAAGCGTGTATTTATAAAAAAAAAGTAATTTCAAATGATTTATTACTAATTAAATTTAAAAAAACAATAGTGTACTTAAAGAGAGTATGCTTTCATGTTTCCTAACACACTTTAGTGCACTTTATAGTAAGTATACGTTTTACTTTTGATTAGTTGACTAACATACTAAAACACATTTGAAGTACTTGAATGTATCTTTAGCTAAAATGTTTAAGTTTTAGTATATTTTGAATTTGAAGTCGAAATTGCAACTTTATCATTAGAAATGTAATATTAAAAATATAAAATAAAAATATATTTAAACACATGACATAAAAGTTTCAACAGAAATTAGATTTAAGTATATTTTAGTTCACCATAAATGCATTCAGCAGTACTTTAACCATATTTCAAAGACAATATGTGACACTGGACCACAAAACGCGAGTTTTTATACAATTTAAAACACCTGGATGCTGAATAAATAAGTTTTTTATTGATGTATGGTTTGTTAGAATAGGACAATATTTGGCCAATATAAAACTATTTGAAAATCTGGAATCTGAGAGTGCGAAAAGCTCCAAAAATTGAGAAAATCACCTTTAAATGTGTCCAAATTAAGTTTCTAGCAATGCATATTACTAATCAAAAAATAAGTTTTTATATATTTACAGTGGGAAATTTACAAAACATTCTCATGTAACATGATACTTAATATCCTAATTATTTTTGGCATAAAAAATTTATAATTTTGACCCATACAATGCATTTTTTGTCTATTTCTACAAATATACCTGTGCTACTTAAGACTGGTTTTGTGGTCCAGGGTCACGTATAAGTAGTTATGAAATTGCATATAAATATACATTTAATTACTACGTAAGTGGCTCAAAATAAATAAATAAAAAACAATAATAATAAAAACATCTAAAGGTCAGCTTATTGCATCTAATATGAATTTATAAGTATTGCATTGTAAATTACTATGTTTAATAATGTGTGTAGTGTTTTAAAGAAGCACACTTTTTTTGTTTTGTTGACTAATATACTAAAACACATTTTAAGTACTTGAATATATATTTTAACTGTAGTGTTATTCATGATTACATTTAAGGTTCATATACATATACGTTAGTGAATTTAAATGGACTAAACTGCAACTTCATAAATACAAGCTACAAAAATGACATTAAAGTATATTTTAGTTCATCATAAATCCTTGTCAGTACATTCAGAACAAGACAATATAAGTATGAAATTACATATAAAGATATATTTAATTACTGCGTAAATAGATCCAAAAACACTAATTTAATATTAAGTATTTTAAGTACATAAGTACTCTTGTATGCTAAAGTGTGCTTCGTTTTCACATGGTAAGGTTAAGCTAAAATTTTGGTTAAATATGAGGTTCATGGACATGTTATTTGTCAGTACGCACAAAGAATAAACCGTCGGCGGACGATTGAAAAGCAAAGCCACATTTTAATGGCGCTTAGGCAGATAGGTAGTTGTAATGGGAAGATTTAGGTTGAATGCTAGGAATCCAGCACAAAGACCTTTAGTTCCAGAGCTCATTGAGCGTCATTGACTTTAGGGGCCACGCTCCTTTGAAACGTTTGGCTCCGGCCGCAGCTCCTGGGCTTTCAGACCGAGGGACCAGGTTGTATAGCAACAGAAATGCTTGGCCACCAGCTCTCCCCCACTTGAAAAGAATGAATCAGAGATCTTACCACCTACATGCAGTTCACATTCACTCTCTTAGTCATAGCCGTCCAAGGATAAACGAAGCGTTTGCACAAGTGTCTTTACCTCTAATTTCTGCTGCGAAACCCTTCCGATGAACTCGGATGAAAAGCTTTCTCAAAGTCAGATAGCAGCAGGCCTCTGGCTGCGATTCCCCCGCACGGGCAGCGTGACACAGCCCATCTGTGACAGCGCCGTGATCTACGACTGTTTACTCTGTCCCCCTCCACCAGCTACCCGTGAGTCTGAGCGTGATGCATCACCTGTGGTCCGCCGCCGAGGGCTCTCCCCGCTCTCCCCGCCGTGACGGGCCTGGAACCCCGCCAAAAGGAGCCTGGCCACAAATTCACTGCATTCGCAAGATTTACGCGACGTTACTTAAATATTAAGCACATCACCGGAAGAGTAAGTGGAAGCTGTTTATTACAACAACCTGTTGATAAGCGGTGAGCAGCCACTGATTGGAGTTATTATAAGAAGCTTAAAATGAAGATTTTGACCTTTGCATTAATTACAAGCCAATGTCTTTAACTGCAAAGATAATAACATTTAAAAGTCATTAAACAATGGCCAAAGTATTTGGAAAGTTATGTCACATTTGAAGTGCCATTACATGAAGAAATATGAAATCAAGTGGCTCAAATGATGCTACTATTTTTTTAAAGGTCATAATATTAAGGTTTTTATTTATTTATTTATTTACTGACTTGCTTGCTTGCTTATTTATTTAGATTTTTACATTTTTACATTTTATTATTATTATTATATTTATTTATTACTACTTATTACATAAATAATATACCTTAAAAGAATAAGTGTGTCCTGAATGTAATGTTTTCAGATACTGTATTACATGTAAATTGCAATTAAATTAAAATTAATATAGTTTACATATTAATTATTTATTTAGTCATTCATTCATTCATTTACCTGTTTTTTTTTTTTTTTTTTTTTTGAATATTTAAATATTCTGTTTTGTATATTTTGAATTTATTTTTTATGTATTTACAGTGTAGAGGACTTAATGTTTCTGGGTCCTTTTTTTTTTTTTTTTTTTTTTTTTTTTTTTTTTTTTGTGACACCAATTGATTTTGAGGCGATTTTTTGCAGATCTTGAAGTGTAAATTTTTCTCAAGTTCTCACAGGTGTCCATATAGGAAACCCCTTGTGTTTATCATACTTTTACAAAGACTACTCTTTATATATTTAAGTGTGTCTTGAATGTAATATTTGTGGATACTATATTGCATGTTAATTGCAATTAAATTAAAATTAATATAGTTTACATTTATATTAAATGCATCTAACTTTAGAGTGTTTTTGATCCACTTAGGATTTTTATTTCATTTATTTATTTATTTATTTTATTTATTTATGTACCTGTATTTTGATTGTTTTACTTTTTTTAAGCAAGTGTAAAGGACATGCTTCATGTTTTATGTCAATTGTTTTGGACACCAACTAGTTTTGAGGTGATTTTTATCAGATGAATGAATTAATTTCTTCTTAAGTTCTGTCCAATAGAAAACCTTTATGAAAAAGAAATACACGTTATCATACTTTTAAAAAGAATATAATAATATTCCTTAAAATAGTATATTTAAGTGTGTACTAAATGTAATGTTGTTGGACACTGTATTATGTTCATGCAGTTAAATTAAATGAATATAGTTTACATTTATAATAAATGCAGGGGTTTTCATTCATAAATTTCATTTCATAATTGCATCTATTGTCTTATATGCAAACTAATATGTACACTAATATAATTTCTAATTATCTTGTACGTCATATAGTTAAATATGTTTCTAAATACACTTTTTTTTGGTATCTTTTATGTCATTAATATATCTGTAAATACAGTTAAGGTGCATTGACTTTTTTCCCCCTTTTTGAATTTGGATTTTTGAATTTGAACACAATATGCATATTGTTTTTATCACGTAAAACAAACTTTTGTGGAAAAAAAAAAATTACATTCGTACAGTTTCCAATTCAGTTTGAACTGTATTAATTGGTCCATCATTTCAAACCTAACTGTTTTTGTCGAATGTTCGCTTGAAAAGTGTTCTTGCGCTGACATAATTTGTTGTCTAATCCAGTGACATTATATTCATTCATTTTTGAGCATGACTTAAACAGTTGTTACTATCACTGTTATTATGTTCACGGTGTAAAGGAAGGGAGGCAAAAAAGGCCTAACCAACATTACTCAGTGTTACACACCAATCACTTTTTTAAAAAGTGTAACAAAGAGTGTGAAAGATTACGAACACCAGAGAGGTTATGGGTTCATGAAACGTCTGTCGGTTTAATGCCGACATTTGTTTTCCATATTATTCGTTGCTTTCTAAGGACCAGATCTTGACCAAAACTCTCACTTTCCAAAAGGCAACAAATCACACTTTTTTTCTTATAAGATGCCGAAAACCGCTTGTCGCTGACACGTTATAAACCACATTATGTTTATAGGGCTCTGAGGTGAAAGCCACAGGTTTTGATCCTAAACCAAAGGCATCTGAGGCTATAGCTTTGTCTTCATAGCGTGACTCAACCACACAGCTTTGCATGCTTGCTACATTTGCAGTTTTTCTTCAACTGTACACTGTTAAAGTTCACTGAGAGGGTTTGTAACCACACTTGGGTTTTTCTTTTCTGCAAGAAAAAAGAGGTTTTAACTGCAAGAAAAGATAGAGCCAGTGTACCGTAAATTAATAATCATTTATGACCCAGTCAAAAGACAGTAAAACTGTCACGCATGAGAAAAAGAGTCCTCATGGCAGGTACTTTTTTCCCCATTTTTTCGTAAATCCCGTGGAATCCAGTCTGGGAATGGAGCCACTGGATTGTCAAGACAACTCAATAATCCAGACTGGAATTTTCTAACAAGAGTGGAGTCGGGTTTGGCATAGAAACACACACACACACACAGAGTTCACAACTGTGCTTCTGCACATTCAGCAACACATTCTGGGTGTGAACGCTAACACACAAAACTATATTCTTCATGTGAACGAAACGTGTCCAGCGTATTGTTGACTGGCTGTAAAACACATTGTCTGGAGTGTGCAGAGGAAGGAAGTGGCACTTCGAGCAGAGCAATTGAATTTGAGCTCATTCACAGACAAGCAGATAACCAAACTAACCAGACTAACACTCGCTCTGTCTCTCGCCCAAACGCTGACACAAAATTAGGTTTGTATCCTGAATATTTAATTCAAACACTCCAGTGATAAAAAGTAATGGAAACTCGTTTTCATTGAACGTTATTGGTGATATCAGTGTGCAGTACACTGAGCAAAACCGTTTTAGCATTTGGCTGAAACACCTGAAATTTACATAACTGACATGCTGCAGCTGCACACTCATCTTACACTATCAAAACACTACTCTAAACTCAGCTTTGAGAACTGAGAATTGGCCTTTGATGAAAAATAAACTACAGAATAGACTTATTAGTCTCGTACAGACAGTTTCTAAAAGTTTCTGTGAGGTTTTGAAGATGGACATACGTAATGTAGTGTGTTAAAGCTTGTGTATAGCTCATTATTATTTAGGGCTGTATTACATTTTGATTATTACTCTGGAATTCTTTCACATGGCTTTGGCTTGAATGCAAACAGTATTTAGTGACTTAATTTGTAACTTAAGTGACTTAAAAATTCATAACTTATTAATATAAAATTGTAAATTAAAAAAAAAAAAAAAAAATCACATTTTTAACACGTTACTGGTCTTATGCTGAATATCTTTGCATGTTATTCCAAATAAAAACACAATATTTGTTCTCATAAACAAACTTTAGTAGCAAAGTACCATTCTGAATTATGTCCATGTTTCACTTTGTATGGAAGCCTGTTTCTGCCAGTGAATAAAAAAATAAAAAAGGTTATTGTGACTTTTTATCTCACAATTTTGACTTAATAACTAATTGCATATTATAAAGTCAAAATTGCCAGATATAAACTAGCAGTTCTGAGGAAAAAAGTCATAACTGCAAAAGTCAGAATTGTGAGTTTATATCTCGCAATTCTGACTTTATTTCTTGAAATGGCAACTTCTCAGAAATGCAAGTTTATGTCTCACAACCCTTCTGAAAACTCCAGCATAAACCAGCATAGATTCCAAGCTGGTCCAGGCAGGTTTATGCTGGTTAGTGCTTGTTTGGTGCTGGTCCCGGCTGGTTTATGCTGTTAGTGCTGGTATAGTGCTGGTTTATGCTGGTTAGTGCTTGTATTGTGCTGGTCCAGGCTGATTTATGCTATTAGTGCTGGTTTATGCTGGTTAGTGCTGGTATAGTGCTGGTTTATGCTGGTTAGTGCTGGTCCAGACTGGTTTATGCTGGTCCAGGCTGATTTAAGATGGTATAGTGCTTGTTGAGGTTGGTTTGTGCTGGTATAGTGCTGGTCCAGGCTGGTTTGTCCTGGTATAGTGCTGGCCCAGGCTGGTTTATGCTGGTTAGTGCTGTTTTATGTTGGTTTATTCTGATTAGTGCTGGTCCAGGCTATCTTATGCTGGTCCAGGCTGGTTTATGCTGGTTAGTGCTGGTATAGTGCTGGTCCAGCCTGGTTTAAGCTGGTATAGTGATGGTCTAGGCTGGTTTATTCTGGTTAGTGCTGGTCCAGCCTGGTTTAAGTTGGTATAGTGATGGTCTAGGCTGGTTTATTCTGGTTAGTGCTGGTCCAGCCTGGTTTAAGCTGGTATAGTGCTGGTCCAGGCTGGTTTATGCTGGTTAGTGCTGGTATAGTGCTGGTCTAGGCTGGTGGACCAGCATATTCATGCTGTTTTCAAGCAAATGGAGCTGGTGATGATGGTTCACCAGCATGGTCTTTCAGGGTTTAATATCAGTAGACCAGCTGTCTGCTGTATGCAAGCAGTGTTTTTGATTGCATATTTCCCTATTTAATACATTAATGATGCAAAGGAAAAACAATATAAGGGTAAAACATACGAGTTATTGAATTATATGATAACTTTGTAATTTCTTAAGCTTCTTCTGCTGAAAGTAGAACTGAAAATTTTAATTGCAACACTTCTTTATTAAATAACTCATTAAAATTAATTTGGAAAATTGTCTTGGTGTTTAACTACAAACACACACTAAGAAATGCGATATGTAACACATGCACAAGTTTGTATGGTCTTGCTAGGATCATGCCAGCTCCCAAAAGACAACAAACGCTGGTCCACCAACATCCTGAGCTGGTCCCAGTATGCAAAACATGCCTTATTCTGATCCACCAGCACACCTGGTTACCATGCTGAAGACCAGTAACCAGCATCCCATGCTGGGTACCGGCAAACCAGCAGAATTGTAAAAAAAAAAAAAAAAAAAAAAGTCACAATATCCTTTTTTATTTTATTTATTAATTTTTTTTTTTTTTTTTTTTTTGGGGGGGGCTCTTTTAAGAAAACAAAAATGGTTCTATCTACAGAAGCCTATGGAACCCAAAAACTTTGAAGCTCAATATCTCAAAAGTGCAAACGACTTTTGCTTAAAAAAAAAAAAAAAAACTAATTCAAAATATTAATAAAAACTATACCTTTATTTCAATGATACTAAAATTACACTGGTCATGGAGTGGAGAATGGATGGATAAACTGTTCATGGCCAGCAGATTACACACACACACACACACAGTCTTATAAGTATTTGGGTGTCAGTATATTAATAAGAAAATTGTGTTTGCATTGCCAGGCTGTTTTAGAAAGTATTTTGGGAAATCTATACGGTTTGGGAAACTTACTGTGAAGCTTGGCACAGACAGGAAGGAGAATAATGGAGCGGAAAGAATAGTACAAGCTTTAGATTTTATATGAGCAGTTTATACTTAACCAGGTGTAGAAAAACGATCTCACGATTTGTACTTACAGTATGAATTACTTCCTTCTGGGAGAAGATAGGGAGTTCAACATTATAAATTCAAACAGGTTGTGCCTGTATAAATGCAATGTTTATTTTTTTTTATTTTAGATACATATATAATGTGTGTTTCTGTTGTAATGTGTGAATTGTAATGTTGCTACATGAAGTCCACACCAGATTTTCCCTTGAGCACCATAAATTGTGCTATTACTTTAAAATTAGAATTTGATAAATTAGTATTATTGACATCAGTTTAAACATCATATGGTAATCTATGATTTTTGATATTAGGGTTTAACAGATGTTGGCAAATCAGTCACACTTTGAGACATTGTAGATGAAAAAACATTGGGAAGCAGGAACTTACAGGGATAGTTCAGCCAAAAATGAAAATGGCCCCATGATTTACTCCCCCTTAAGCCATCTTAGATGTATATGACTTTCTTCTTTCAGGTGAATACAATCAGACTTATATTAAAAAATGTCAGGGCTCTTCCAAGCTTTATAATAGCAGTGAATGGGTGTTGAGATTTTGAAGTCTAATAAAGTGCGTTCATCCATCATAAAAAGTGCTCCACACGGCTCCAGTTAATAAAGGCCTTCTGAAATGAATCAATGTGTTTGTGTAAGAAAAATATCTCTGCACTTCCATGGTCATCACTTCTCACCGGCGCTTACGCCTACTAAAAATAGCATGATTTGTTGCATGTACTTTCTAATACATAGACAAAAATGATAAGAGATGATAAGAAATATATTTATTGTGTTCAGACGAAAGAAACTCATGCAGGTTTGGAACGACATGAGGGTGAGTAAATGATGACCAAATATTATTTTTGGGTGAACTGTCCCTTTAAGCGAACAATTCCATTTGATCTCCTTTTCATTTTATTTCTGTCTAGAAGAAACATATGAGATATTGAAAATATCTTATTTTCTCCCCACGGGTAGGTACCTTTCAGCCTCTGTAAAAACACACACACACACAATAAGATCATGCTTGCCTTCAAATACTGCTGTGACAGCTTTATCGCTAAATGCTAAGTGGCCATTTAATCCCTTTTAGCAGAGAAGTGTGGCCCCGGCACATCATATCGGCATGTCATCCGATTCAAAAAGTGAAAATAGACCAGAAAAATCCGTAGCTGTCACGCTGACAAATACTACACAGCACTAATAGCAGGCCTACATATTCAGGTTAAAGCATTACAGTGTTGCCCTCTCAGTGTGAGGGACTCCTCCTGCTATCTTTAAACTCACCTCGCCCAGAGTGTTTCACTCTGAAACTCTGAGGAATACCCACATTTCTCATAATCAACAGTCAAAGACAGATTTGAAGATATCATCCATTCCTGAGGGGAGATGAAGATAACATGAGGAGACCCCCGTCAGCCTAACAAAACATGGCAAGGTTAAAACCGCCACTTGCTTTTACTCACTTCTGCTGTCAGTGAAGCTGGATCATGAATGATTCGTGCGAACATAGACGGATATATGTAGATCGGGAGGCGCATTCCCTTCGCAAACAAACTGAATCCACTGTATCTTCAGCAGCTCAGATGTTGGGAGTAAATGACGACCACTATGTTCATTATTACATCCAGCAACACAACACCTCCATCGGAGATATTCTTGTCTAACTTACATCCCTGCTCTGGCATCAAAACAATGGAGGTTGGACTGTTACAGCTGATCTGAGGTAAGACGCTCATGTCAATCAACTATCGTGGGAGCGGCCTCTGTGGGTGTGACACCGACAGGCATCTGAGAATGGCTCGATTTGAAAAAGGGGATATTATTTTTACAGATTAATTAAAAACCACTGCATGGATTATTTTTAATTATAGGGTAGATTTTTTCATACACTGACAACACACACTGATGTTCAAACAGCATGTAAAAGTGAAGTTTGCATCCAATGACCCCTTTAATATGTCGTTATATTTTCGAATGTTCTGCCTGTTCTTACTGATATATGTCACTAGGTAACACATTAGCATAATCTCCGCCTGCCCGCCAAAAACTAACGCTTTGCCTGCCCAAAAACAAACACCTCTGCTAGATTGTGTGTTTACATCATGTTGAGGAGACGCTGTGTTCCACGATACCACAGCAATACAATTCTAAACTTTTGTTGTTGCTGGTAATTTTACAGAGGACTGCTTCTCTAATCTTGGCTTTTATCTTCTTCGGCTTCTGATCTTTTTAATTTGGACCAACAAGCATCTCCGAACCACAACCTGTAAGTATGATTGATAAATTATATGTACATTCTCAACTGAGCGCTCAAAATATCACATTTTTGTGCTAATCTGTTATGTAGGGTAGACCGGGTACAATTGGTACACTTTTTGCTTTTTTCTTATAGACCGATTGTTTTGCTAGATAAGACCCTTCTTCCTCAGCTGGGATCGTTTACAACTGCATTTGGGATCATTTGAAGCCACATTTACACTGTATTTTGGAAGTTCAAACTCGGGGCACCATATCAGTCCATTATATGGAGAAAAATGCTGAAATGTTTTCCTCAAAAAACATGATTTCATTACAGCTGAAGAAAGAAAGACATGGACATCTTGGATGACAAGGGGGTGAGTACATTATCTGTAAAATTGTTGTTCTGGAAGTGGACTTTAAATGTTTATGAAAATGTAAGTTACCTTTAACAGTCATGTAAGGATGAGAAGCTATTCAATGTGGAAGTGACACAGTGAAATGAAAAACTTACCTTAGAAAAAAACTTTCGACTATAATTTTGGGACTGGAGAAGCGCATGTACTTTAAATTTCACATGATCGAAGAGGGTGCTACACTCTTAAAAATACAGGTGCTTTAAAAGGTTCTTTTCAAACAGCGGTTTTCAAACAGGTCCTGGAAGCACCCCTGCCCTGAACATTTTGTATGTCTCCCTCATCTAACACACCTGATTCAACTCATCAGCTCCTTAGCAGAAACTGCACAACATGAATTGAATGTGTCTGATAAGGGAGACATACATAATGTGCAGGGCAGGGGTGCTTCCAGGACTCATTTGAAAACCACTGCCATAGAAGAATCATTTTTGGTTCCACAAAGAACCACTCAGTCAAAGGTTCTTTAAAGAACCATCTCTTTCTTAACTTTCTTATAATTTGAAGAACCTTCTTGTACCACAAAGAACCTTTTTGAAACAGAAAGGTTGTTCAGATGTTAAAGGTTCTTTATGGAACCATTTAGAAAAAAATGGTTCTTCTATGGCATCGTGAAGCACCTTTATTTTTAGGAGTGTAATATGCATGTGCGAAGCAAATTTCACAGATCAGACTTGTTGTGCACGCAAGTTATTTAAGGTGTTTCAAATGTACCCCTCTACCAACTGTACTTAGTCCACCCTGTACCTAGTGCAGCTTTAGGTTACAAGGTAAACCACAATATTACTGTCCTACTGAAATAGTTCTGAAACTTCGCTGTGAACCCATTATTTCCTAAGAATGTGTCAATTAATGTAGACTGTCATTGTTCTAATTACTTTGTTTAATAATAATGTAGTGTAGCTCACAGACTTTGTAATCATTGTGAAATTGCTGTTTATTTTGCTGCACCAGCAGTTATAGGGTTACTGCGGGGAGCAAAGGACCCCAGTAGAGAGAGACAAGTGTTCTGATTAAAAGTTAAGACACAGAGTGTCTTTTGTCTGTCATTCTTCAGACATTACAGTAGAAATATTTTGGTTTACAAACTGTATTGTCATTAGTTAGTCACGCTAGCACTCGGCAAACTTATCCACCATTATTGTTTTGTGAAGTGTTTACAGTTTAACAGTTCAGTTACTTTAGCTGTGGGCACGATTCATTTGCATTTTTATGTCATTATTTTAAGAATGGATTAGAGCACTATATTATTGTTTTATGCAAATATGCATGCTAGGGTTGCCAGGTTGTCACAACAAAACCCACCCAGTTGCGACTCAAAACTAGCCCAATCACATTTCGAGGGGCATTCCGTGTTCCAGGGTGTAAAATACACTCTTTTTGTCAGGCTTCCCCTGGTAAATTTGCATTCCAAAGGCTAAATTACTGGGGTTGCTTCAAACTGTGCCATCAAAAATAACCGCGGACTTGGCAACACAGCTGGTAGAGCTTGCTAACCTGCTCAAGTACTCCTCTCTGTGCCAATCACAACAGGCTTGGCCAGCTGACCAATCAGAGCAGAGTAGGCACAATGTTTTCTGATCTTAGATGCATTTAAACCTGTTGTAGGGGACTCCAACACAATTTTAGGACACTTAAAAAAAAAAAAAACATGTGACCTGCTATGACATCATCTCCTGCTGCAAGCAAATGTTTTGTCCAATCAAATCCTTTCTAGAAGGCCCCTCCCCCAATACCTTTTCAAAAGGTACTAATATGTACAATTTAAGCACTAACATGTACCTTTAAGGCACTTAAATGCACACTTTAGCATTTTGTAAATATTTTTGTGTGAGTGTATGGAAACAGTGCAACATTCACATTCCAGAAGCAAAGTCCCATTAATTTTCTTCACAGGAGAACTGAAGGTGAACAAAAATGTGTAAACTGTAAAAGACAGACCTACTGTGAGCTACGAGGTTGTTAATTGATGGTGTGATCATGGGGAAATTTTGGGTTACCTTGTTATATGCTTTTGTTAAAGTCATCAGCCCACATCATTTCAACTTTATTTTTTTTAAAATCCATATTTAATAGTGGAATTTCTGGTGAGAAGCAATATCTTTTATGATTCTGCAATGAAATGTACATAGAGCAATATACAGAGAGAGCAGTAAACTTTAAATATATTATTTCACATTTAATAGATATTGCAATAAACTTAAAGGAGAAGTCCACTTCCAGAACAAAAATTTAAATATGATGTACTCACCACCTTTTTTGAGGAAAACATTTCAGGATTTTTCTCCATATAATGGACTGATATCGGTGCCCCAAGTTTGAACTTTCAAAATGCAGTTTAAATGCGGCTTCAAACGATCCCAAATGCAGTTGTAAACGATCCCAGCGAGGAAGAAGGGTCTTATCTAGCAAAACGATTGGTTATTTTCATTAAAATAATACAATTTATATACTTTTTAATGTCAAACGCTCGTCTTGTCTTACTCTCCCATCACTTTTGTTCTGGTTCATGACAGTTAGTGTATGTCGAAAAACTCCCATCAATTTCAAATCGTCCTATATCGCTGTTTTACCTTTTTTTGTTAAGGGTGTTTGATCTTCTTTGCATGTTCACTTTACAAAGACTGGGTCGGTTCTTCTGCAGTGATGTAGTATGATTTTGAAAATACAATTGGAGTTTTTTGACATACCCTAACTGTCTTGAGTCAGAATACACAGAGTTCAGGGAGAGCAAGACAAGACGAGCATTTGATATTAAAAAGTATTTAAATTATATTTATTTTTAATGAAAATAACAGATTTCGCTAGATAAGACCCTTCTTCCTCAGCTGGGATCATTTACAACTGCATTTTGGAAGTTCAAAATCAGGGCATCATATCAGTCCATTATATGGAGAAAAATCCTGAAATGTTTTCCTCAAAAAACATAATTTCTTTACGACTGAAGAAAGAAAGACATGAACGTCTTGGATGACAAGGGGGTGAGAACATTATCTATCAATTTTTGTTCTGAAAATGGACTTTTCCTTTGTATTGCAATGTATAAAAACTTTTTTGATTCATCAAAAAATGCACCATTAGCAGCTATTACAACTCTGCATAATCTGGGCCTAAATTCATTGTATTCTAAACTTAATTGACAATCAATTGTTGAAGCTATTAAGGTGTGCTGACCCAAAAATCTTTGAAAAACCTAGGCCAAGTTTAAACCAGTAACCAGACATCACAGCTGGCAAAGGGGCATGTCTGACTTTGACATTTATATATTGACATTATGATGTAATCAAAACAAAAATTATTATTGCTGGTCTTCAATGATAATGTCAAGTTACTTTAATGTATTTTCACCAAAAAATGATAAGGATTTATGCCGATATTGTCCAAAACCACACTTTGCCAGGGGTGTTATATATATATATATATATATAATATATATTTACTGATTAAATATAGAGATTAAATATGTGTGTGTATGTATGTATATATATGTATATATGTATATATATATATAAGCTGCTGAAAACATGAATGGACGCTGTTTCTCTCTATAGCAAGTAGCAAAACCTAGATTTTTGGTGTGCCTTAAATAAAAGTGAACTGGCTATCTAAAAAAAGACCAGCCCACCTTCCTGATTTAACATGAAATACAACAATGGAAAGAAAATAACATTTGTCAAACCATTTCATTTGGTCTTTAAGTGCTGAAATGTCCTTTCACTGAGAGCAAAATAACAGCTATGAAATAAAAGCTAGTTCTGGCTTCAGTTTGCTCAATCTTTTACCCATGTGCTTTGCTCCATGTGATTCTACTACTCATTTCCCAGAGGACAATCACTTTTTATGCCTCAATTGTGTCTCTTATAGACAACGAGATAACAAGATCAAACTGAGACTTGCATAAACCCACTGCTTCTGACATTATTCCCAGTAATTTCATACAAGTCTCCTGTAGAGTTTCAGAAGAGATCTCAACAATGTCTCAGACTGTGCTAATAGATGGCAAGATACCGAAATCTGTAATCAAAAGTCAGTATGAATGCACACTTTTCTAAATATTCAATATCAAATTGTTCCAAGGCCAAATGATCTGAACTACACTATTCATTTTACGGCTCTGTACTCTTACTCTATGTCAACATGTGTCTCATTATATTATTAATTCTCCAAGGACAATCTTGTGAAAAAGCTTACACTTCATTGAAATATAAAAGAGTTTTATTGCAGAGAGAGCAGCATGTGAACAATACAAATTTACCTTTGCTCAGAAGTCCACAGCTCTAACAACAACAACAACAAATGTATCATTTTCATCTCTTGTTTATTTCATATAAACCCACAAACTGTTGCTGTGCAGCTCTTTAATGGACTTGAATGGACACTTGTTAAGGAGATGAATTATCCCTGTAATCTTAAGGCCAAGGAAGTGTCAGCTGAGCTTTACAGATGCTTTAGTTGACCGGTAAGAGATCAGGCCCTGGAATTGATGCTATCGACATGCTACAGATGGGATGAGTGAGCGGCCACCGGGTGAGTTCATGCCTGGAGCCGCTCGTATCAGTCTTGGGTCTGACAGTCTGAGAAGATGGATGGATCTGGTGAAGAGCAGCGACTGCCCAAAGAAAGACACTGTTTTTCCATGATGAAAACACTAATAGAGAACGGAAATAAACATGCTTAACGGAAATATGCTAAGTCCAATTGTGTGTTTGTGTGTTGCTGTGGTAATAACAAACTTCGGTACTCAAGGGGGCGATAGAGTTCACTTCAGATGACTGTGACATTAAACCATGTGTCAATGTTCAGCTAGCTGTAAATGTGTTTACTGTTTAACTAACTATAACTAACTCTGCTCAGCAAGAATCTCTCTGAAACTGCTGCACCATGACAGTAGTTGGGCTGAATGAGAAACTGACTGCGGAAAAAGACAGTTAAATCCCGCTATAGCGTCTCTTGTGGTAGTAAAGCAGATAATGCATTGAAAAAAAGGTAAACATCTAAGTTAACTGGTTTTATAAATGGTAAGTCAAAAATGTTATTTGATATCACTGAATCAACCTTAGTACGTTAATTTATTTTCAGGTAATTTTCAGGTAACATACTTTGCAATTATGAATTTGCAATTTTGGGTAAAATCAGGCTTGAGTACTGACTACTTATCTTAACAAAACAAAAACTGAATGTAGTTTTTTCAGATGCTTAATTGCATATTTTTTACAGTTTAATGAAGCTGTGTTACAGTTTACATTCATATAAAATACATGTAGCTGAACTTTAAAGTGATTTTTACTTCTGTTGTCTGCTGAAATATGGTTAAAGTGTATGGCTGAATGTACTGACAAGCATTTATGGTCAACTAAGATATATCTTAACGTCATTTCTATTTAAACTTGTATGTCATGTTTGTAAATATATTTGTAATTACACATCTGTAATGATGACGTTGCAAATTAGTGCATTTAACTATGTGAGTAAGTTGACTTGAGAAACCCTTGTCTGAATGTTTGAAATAACTTTGAAAGCTTAAAGTTTGAATTTAATAGCTGAAATTGAAGTTTGGGACAAAGTGGGGGCACACTTGTTTCTAGCATGAATCAGCATGTTGCTACCATGTTTTAGGATAGTTACACATGCTGGTAACATGATTTAGCATGGGTTAATCATGTTGTTAGCACAATTTATCATGAATCAGCATGTTGCTAGCATGACTTAACATGTCACTAGCATGTGTCTAGCATGATTAGCTTGTAAAATAGCCTGTTGGTAGCATGCTTCTAGCATGATAAGCAATGTTTATAGCATGTTGTTAACATGTTTCTAGCATGATTAGCAAGCTACTAACATGTTACTAGCATGATTAGTATGTTACTAGTATGTTGTTAACATGTTTCTAGCATGATTAGCAAGCTACTAGCATGTTACTAGCATGATTAGTATGTTACTAACATGTTGTTAACATGTTTCTAGCATGATTAGCAAGCTACTAGCATGTTGCTAGCATGATTAGTATGTTACTAGCATGTTGTTAACATGTTTCTAGCATGATTAGCAAGCTACTAGCATGTTGCTAGCATGATTAGTATGTTACTAGTATGTTGTTAACATGTTTCTAGCATGATTAGTAAGTTACCAGCATGTTGCTAACATGTTTCTAGCATGATTCACATGTTTCTAGCATGATTAGCAAGTTACTAGCATGATTAGTATGTTACTAGTATGTTGTTAACATGTTTCTAGCATGATTAGCAAGTTACGAGCATGTTGCTAGCATGATTGGCATGTTACTAACATGTTACTAGCATGATTAGCATGTTACTAGCATGTTGTTAGCATTTTTCTAGCATGATTATCAAGTTGCTAGCATGTTGCTAACATGTTTCTAGCATGATTCACATGTTGCTAGCATGATTAGCAAGTTACTTTCATATTACTAACGTTACTAGCACATTGTTAGCATGTTTCCAACAAGATTATCAAGTTGTTAGCATGTTGTTAGCACGATTAGCATGTTACTAACATGTTGCTAGCATGTTTTATGTAACATGATTAGATGTGACTAGTGTGTTTCTAGCAAGATTGTCATGTTACTAGCATTTGGCTAGCATGATTCTAACATTATTAGCATGTTCCTATCATGATAACATGTTACTAGCATGTTGTTAACGTGTTTCTAGCATGATTAGCAAGTTACTACATGTCTCTAGCATAATTCGCAAGTTATTATGTTACTAGCATATTACTAGGATATTGTTAAAATGATTAGCATATTGCTAGCATGAGTTAGATATATAGAGGGCTCTTTGGTGGTTTTAATTGTCTGGTTTACGAAAACTGTAAGTTGGATCAGTCTGAAAAGATACAGCACACCGAGTGAGATCAGTCTGAGCTGAGATCAGTAAATTGTTTTTTTTATAAATAGTAATTATAATATATGTAGTTAAAATTATAATCAAGTACTTCACATAATCGGTTTAATGATAAATGGATTAGTGGATCTATTCTGCAATTTTCTGAATGCATCGTAATTTTTAGTTTTTAACAGTAGTTGGCGCTGCATGCTTTAGAAACAGCCGTACTCTGCTTGCTTCCAATTCCTTACACAAAGTTCAAAAAGGTTGAAGCGAATTACAAGAGCGTTCACAGGCCTGTTTACGTTAATCTCGCATCAGCATAAAAGCCGAGGTGCAAGTACATTTAACTGCTATTCGAAATTGCTCAGTTGAACGCACAAGCGCTCTTCCTCATGAGCATTTGAGTGTGCGGTTAAAAACGATTCTAGAACGCCATCTACGTTAAAAACCAAGCTCAGAATCGATTCCAGAGAGAATGGCGATTCATTCAGAAAATCGCAGAATCGATCCATGAATCTATGTATCGTTCCACCCCTACTTTGCATGTGTTATTTTTTTTGCCCGCATGGGTGTACGTTGTAAAAACAATCCCTGTTCACACAAATTAGCATTTTCATAGTTTACAATTAGATGATAACGGCATTGTTTTTGTTTTGTTTGTTTGTTTTTAAACTTGCATTTTCAAAAGTTTGCATTTCTCAGAAATGCTGTTGTTGTATAAATAAGCAACTAAAATGCAAAAAATGTTTTTCGTTTTTAGCTTAAAACTAGTGTAATACTGTCTTAAAAACATCCAAACAAGTCTACTTTGTTAAAGAACGACAAAAGATTATTAAAACATAATGATTTAAGATGCATACTAAGTAAGATTTAAAATTAAGTAAAACTTAATTTGACATTATTACAGAGAGCACTGAAGTTTTGAAGTGTACTTAATGAAGGTAAACTCTCTTTAAGTGGCTTTTTATTTCATTAATATTACATAATTTGCAAGTATATATTTTTACAAAACATACCTTTAAGATTTGAAATACACTAAAGTGTACATTCAGTGTAATTAAGCGCACTTCTTTTTCACGGTTTCATTCGCATGCTTCCGCGTGGAGTATGTTTCAGGTCTTACTGCTGTTTCTGCCTGCTTTTTAGTATAATATCGCTCATTGTCCCTCAAGAGGCTGGTAGTGTGCAGAAGTGCCTTTGTGCTCCTGGGCTCATGTAGGGTTCTGCTTTAGACTTTATCTTGTTTGCCGTGTAAGCAGCGCTGTGCACCCAGGGCCCAAAATTCAAATACAGGGAATATATTAACTGCGCGGTTTGATCTGCGAGAGGAAGGGGGAGGGGAAGCAGCGCAGGATGGAAACTGAACAGAGTAATACAGAACAAATGCACAGAACAGTGCATCTAGTAGACATTGTATTGTATCTATTTTGGATAAATTGGTGGAATCACGTATTTGAAAACCCTCACCTCTCATATCCGCCCCGGTCCGTACGGGTTGACTGTGTGGTCCATCTTCGGGACAGCTGGGATATCTCTGCGTGGAGCGGCACACTTTAGGCGTGACCCTGAAGTCACAGACCCTAAACTCTCCAACACCACCCACCAGTCAACTGTGAAAACAAGACGTGCTGCAGCCCCACAGGAGGCCTGAATGGTCCTTGAGGGGGATGAGGTTTGGGGGAGTTGGTGTGGACTTTTGCCCCGGGGCAAGGCTGGAAGAGGTGAGGGTTGGGAGTATAGGTGGGCAGGATTAGGGTTTCTGTTAAACCTCATTGAAATGCTGATGAAAGCACTGCGCTGTGATTGCACTTATGCAGCCAGACTGCTATAATGCTGGAAGGTCCTTTAAAGAAAAACGTTCAAGCTCAATTATCTTGACCTAAGGGTTCCCATGTGAAAAGAAGTGCACTTCAGCATACTTTTAAAAATAGCACTTATTGCAGAAGTATTATCAATTAAAAGAATATACTTAAATGCAAACTTTTGGACACTTAAATACAGGTTAAGTGCAATAAATGAAAATGTATTATAATTTAAAATGATATTAAATGCAATTATCTGTACATTAGAGTGCTTTTTGCCCTACTTAAGTAAGATTTAAGTGCATCTTTGTATATAATTTCATAATTACTTTTGTGTTAAAATACAGTTAAAGTGAACTGCTGAATGCACCGACATGTAACTTCTTTGTAACTTTAATTTAACTTCAGTTGAAACCTATATGTCATGTATTGTAATTACACATTTAAAATTATGAAGTTGCAATTTAGTGCATTTAAAATATAATACGTTTTAACACTGTAATATTGAAATAGATAAAAAAAAAGTTTGTGAAGACAAACTTCAGGTTGGCTTGAGGAAGCCTAGCCTGAAAGTTTGAAGCAGCTGTAAATATGTTTTAACATGTTAACATTGTTGTTTCTAGCCTGAATAGCATATTTTGCCAACATGATTAGCATGTTGTTAGCATGTTGCTAGCATGTTTCCAGCATAACTAGCATATTGCTAGCATGTTTGTAACATGATTAACATTTCTATCATGTTTTTAATGTGATTAACATGTTAGCTTGTTGCTATCATGTTTCTACCACAATTAGCATATTGTTAACATGATTAGCATATTGTTAGCATGTTGTTAACATGTTTCTACCACAATTAGCATTTTGATAGCATGTTTGTACGGTGATTAGCTAGCATGATTCTAACATGATTAGAATATTGTTACCGTGATTTACTTGTTGTTAGCATGTTTTTAGCATAATTAGCATGTTGCTAGCATGTCTGTAACATCATTAACATGTTGTAAACATGATACCCATGTTGTTAAGATGATGTTAACATGGTTGTAGTATGATTAGCATTTTGCTAGCATGTGTTTAGCATGATAATCATGTCGTTAGCATGATTTAACACACTGCTAGCATGTTTTATCTTCTTACTGCTGGTATGTTTTACCATGAGTTAGCACACTGCTAGCGTCTTGTTAGCATGTTGTGAACATGTTTTAACGTAATTAGCATGTTGTTAGCATGTTTGTAGCATGCTTATCACGTTGCGAGCATGTTTCTTATTATGATTAACTAGTTAGCATGTTGCTTCTATGTTTGTAACATGATCAGGATGTTGCAAACACGTTTGAAACATGACTAGCATGTTGCAAACATTTTAATGTGGTTAGCATTTTGTTAGCATTTTGCTAGCCTGATTTTACCATGATTAACAGTATTAATGCGGTTAGCATAATAATCATGCTGTTAGCATGATGTAACACATTGCTAGTTTAAACTGGTTGGTTACTAACGTTCTTGCTAGTTTATTGCTTGTTTAACTTCTTACTGCTAGCGTTTTATAATGATTTAGCACAAGATGTTATTAGCATGTTGTTAACATGTTTTACCATAATCAACACGTTGTTAGCATGTTTGTAGCTTGTTGCAAGCATGTTTCTAACATGATTAGTATATTGATAACATGTTTTAACATGATTATCATATTGTTACCATGATTAACATATTGCTAGCATGTTTGTAACATGATTAGTATGTTGGAAACATGTTTTTAACATTATTAGCATGCATGTTAGTATTTTGCTAGCATGTTTCTACCATAATTACCATATTGTTAACATGGTTAACATGTTTCTAGCATGATTAGCACGTTGCTAGCATGTTGGTAGTGTGATTAGCATATTGCAAGCAGCATGGCTGTAATGCGATTAGGATGTTGCTATCATGCTATCCTGTTGTTAGCATATTGTTACCATGATTTAACGTATTACTAGTATGGTTTAACATGCTATTACTTTGATTTAGCACATTGCTAGCATGTTTTGACTTCTTACTGCTGGTATGTTTTACCATGAGTTAGCACACTGCTAGCGTCTTGTTAGCATGTTGTGAACATGTTTTAACGTAATTAGCATGTTGTTAGCATGTTTGTAGCATGCTTATCACGTTGCGAGCATGTTTCTTATTATGATTAACTAGTTAGCATGTTGCTTCTATGTTTGTAACATGATCAGGATGTTGCAAACACGTTTGAAACATGACTAGCATGTTGCAAACATTTTAATGTGGTTAGCATTTTGTTAGCATTTTGCTAGCCTGATTTTACCATGATTAACAGTATTAATGCGGTTAGCATAATAATCATGCTGTTAGCATGATGTAACACATTGCTAGTTTAAACTGGTTGGTTACTAACGTTCTTGCTAGTTTATTGCTTGTTTAACTTCTTACTGCTAGCGTTTTATAATGATTTAGCACAAGATGTTATTAGCATGTTGTTAACATGTTTTACCATAATCAACACGTTGTTAGCATGTTTGTAGCTTGTTGCAAGCATGTTTCTAACATGATTAGTATATTGATAACATGTTTTAACATGATTATCATATTGTTACCATGATTAACATATTGCTAGCATGTTTGTAACATGATTAGTATGTTGCAAACATGTTTTTAACATTATTAGCATGCATGTTAGTATTTTGCTAGCATGTTTCTACCATAATTACCATATTGTTAACATGGTTAACATGTTTCTAGCATGATTAGCACGTTGCTAGCATGTTGGTAGTGTGATTAGCATATTGCAAGCATGGCTGTAATGCGATTAGGATGTTGCTATCATGCTATCCTGTTGTTAGCATATTGTTACCATGATTTAACGTATTACTAGTATGGTTTAACATGCTATTACTTTGATTTAGCACATTGCTAGCATGTTTTGACTTCTTACTGCTGGTATGTTTTACCATGAGTTAGCACACTGCTAGCGTCTTGTTAGCATGTTGTGAACATGTTTTAACGTAATTAGCATGTTGTTAGCATGTTTGTAGCATGCTTATCACGTTGCGAGCATGTTTCTTATTATGATTAACTAGTTAGCATGTTGCTTCTATGTTTGTAACATGATCAGGATGTTGCAAACACGTTTGAAACATGACTAGCATGTTGCAAACATTTTAATGTGGTTAGCATTTTGTTAGCATTTTGCTAGCCTGATTTTACCATGATTAACAGTATTAATGCGGTTAGCATAATAATCATGCTGTTAGCATGATGTAACACATTGCTAGTTTAAACTGGTTGGTTACTAACGTTCTTGCTAGTTTATTGCTTGTTTAACTTCTTACTGCTAGCGTTTTATAATGATTTAGCACAAGATGTTATTAGCATGTTGTTAACATGTTTTACCATAATCAACACGTTGTTAGCATGTTTGTAGCTTGTTGCAAGCATGTTTCTAACATGATTAGTATATTGATAACATGTTTTAACATGATTATCATATTGTTACCATGATTAACATATTGCTAGCATGTTTGTAACATGATTAGTATGTTGCAAACATGTTTTTAACATTATTAGCATGCATGTTAGTATTTTGCTAGCATGTTTCTACCATAATTACCATATTGTTAACATGGTTAACATGTTTCTAGCATGATTAGCACGTTGCTAGCATGTTGGTAGTGTGATTAGCATATTGCAAACATGGCTGTAATGCAATTAGGATGTTGCTATCATGCTATCCTGTTGTTAGCATATTGTTACCATGATTTAACGTATTACTAGTATGGTTTAACATGCTATTACTTTGATTTAGCACATTGCTAGCATGTTTTGACTTCTTACTGCTAGCATGTTTTAGCACACTGCAAAAAAATGATTAGCATGTTGCAAGCATGTCTTAAGCTTGTTGCTAGTCAGATAGATAACCTAATAACACACACTGCAGTTTAATCAAGTATGCACATCAAAATAAGTGTACTTTAGAACATGATAAAATATTATTAAAGCAATGATATAAAATGTACTCTACAATAACTTTTAATTTGACATTACAAAGTGACTTTTAAAAGTTACGTAAGTGTGTTAAGAAACAGTCATGTAGGAAAACTCTCTTTAAATACTCTTAAGGGGCCTATTCACTGCTATTTTATTAAAAAAAGACATTTGAAGTTAATACAATTAAGCACACTTATTTTTCTCAAAGGCGTTTCTTCACATATTTTCCCACATGAAATCTGTGCCTGCAAATTTTCTCAGAACTGAAACACATGACATTCATAGAGGTCTGCAAGTTCTGCTCCCTTTGTGCTTTTCAGTCAGCATGAAAGAAAAATTGACAATATTCCATTCTTATGCACAATCCTGATCTTATCTTGCGCAATTCAGCAGTCAACATTCTTCTGAATAAAATATTAATTCTAAATAAATAATAGTAATGTTTTATCAAAATGTAATAACTTGCTCTGCATACAAAGTGTCTTTTCTTTTCATACGAATCGCTTTTATTTTGTCAACACCTCTCCTCCAACCACCTGGCAAGATTGTGGTATGTAACACACACTCTTCACAATTCAACCAATTCCTGATAAAAAACATCCCACTCTACATTTTTATTTCCTCATCCGATCTCCTGTTTCACATGGAAAAAATATCTTATTATACATGGAGTCAAACTGGTTCTCCACATTGAGTTTTTTCAGCAGGTTTAATTTTATGCTACCAATAGTTTGGTACTCGCAGCTCTGTTTAACTCATTTTGCCATGTTTAAAGGGAAACATCACCCTAAAATGAAAATTGGGTCATCATTTACTCACCCTCATGTTGTTCCAAACCTGTATAAATTTCTTCTTTGGTGAACACAAAAGAACATTTTTGAAGAATGTTGGTAACCAAACAGTTGCTGGTAGCCACTGACTTTTATAGTATGGAAACTCATAAATGCTTGTCAGTACACTTAGCAGTTCACTTTAACCATATAAAGAAGTTTATGAATTATGAATTGCATATAAACATGTACTTAAGTATTTCTTAAAGGAACATTCCACCTTTTTTGAAAATAGGCTCATTTTCCAACTCCCCTAGAGTTAAACAGTTGAGTTTTACCGTTTTCGAATCCATTCAACCCATCTCTGGCGGTAGCACTTTTAGCATAGCTTAGCATAGATCATTGAATCCAATTAGATCGTTAGCATCTCGCTCAAAAATGACCAAAGATTTTCAATATTTTTCCTGTTTAAAACTTGACTCCTCTGTAGTTACATCGTGTGCAAAGATGAAGGAAAAATGAAAAGTTGTGATTTTCTAGGTCGATATGGCTAGGAACTTTACTCTCATTTCGCCGTACCATGGGTGCAGCAGGTGCAATGATATTACGCAGCCGTCAACTCTGCATCTACACAAACTTAGTGCCGGTCACTTTCAGGAGCTGCGTAATATCATTGTGCCTGCTGCACCCAAAGTTCCTTGATTATTACGCCAAAATGAGAGTATAGTTCCTAGACATATCAGCCTAGAAAATCACAACTTTTTATTTTCCGTCAGTCTTAGTACACAATGTAACTACAGAAGAGTCAAGTTTTAAATAGGAAAAATATCATCATTATATATGGTCATTTTTGAGCGAGATGCTATCGGTCTAATCAGATTCAATAAACTATGCTAAGCTATGATAAAATGCTACCGCCAGACCCGGAGATTGGCTGTATGGACTCAAAAATGGTAAAAACTCTAGGGGAGTTAGAAAATTAGCCTATTTTCAAAAAAAGTGGAGTGTTCCTTTAAGGGGGCCAAAGAGCACTCTAATGTTCTTTTTAGTTATCAACATTCTTCAAAAATGGAATAGAAAAAAAGGAAGTACTATGGAAGTCAATGGCTACCAACAGTAAAAAAAGAAAAAAAAAGAAAAGGATGTCAATGGCTACCAGCAATTGTTTAGTTATCAAAATTCTTCAAAAATAGGAAATGCTATGGAAGTAAGTGGTTACTCGGAATTGTTTGTTTACCAACATTCTTCAAAAATTGAAAGAAAAAAATAAATTCTACGGAAGTCAATGGCTATCATCTGCCAGGGGCGAACTAGGACAAAATTTCAGGTGGGAAATCTCAAACTCATCCAGGCCATCCCATACACCCACACCAAATTTTGAAACCATGGGGGAAAATGTATGTTTTTTTTGTTTTGTATGGCCATCATCATCATCACATTAAAAAGTTTAAATCAGCTGGGGCTGCGCAAAATAATTAACAGTTATCTTTTGAACTTCCAACTTCCTTTTCCCTGACATCTCTCTGTCTCTCATGTTTGTGTTTACTCTTTTCACTCATTTTCTTGTACCTGTCACTTTTTCATCAACACATTCTACCTTGTTGCAAAACAACCACCTTGTTGTAATTTGTTTTTGCACATACAGTAATAAAGGCCTACATTTATTTTAGAAAAATTGCCTAAATGTCAAAATTAGTACAATAATAGCTACATCTTGAATACATCTTTACAGAAAAATCCTAAAACTGAACATATTTTTGCATTATCATGGGTCATGTTTTGTTCTAAGGAAAAATAACCATGGTATTACTAAGCCTATGGTAAACATATAGTAACTATGGTTTTTTGGCAGATTGATTCCATTTGTATAACCAGAGTTTTACTACAAATACTTTGGTGAAGCTATAGTGTAGCAAAACCATTGTTAATTTGTGGTTACCATGGTTTAACCATAGTAATGATGGTCTGTGGTTTTATTTTTAGTAAAACCACAGTTTATTTTCATAAGGGTTGTGTTGTTGTCTGCCTTAGCTCCCTCTAAAGCTGTTTTGAAAAAATGTGAATATTTGTCTGCTAAATTACTGCTCTTTACAATTGTAATTATATCCTTTTGGTATTTTTGCAGTAATTGCTAGTGCTAACATTTGCTAGCAGTTTAATGCTTAACTAAGTAGCCTGCTTAACTAAGACAAAACTGCAATAGTCTATTTACAGATGTAACTGACCTGCACTTAAAATCCTAAACAGGACAGTTTTGTCTCTCTGCTCCAACTGAGCACTTCCACTCCACTCTCGAGTCTCGCATCCTTTTGGTGGACGTGTGAATGCGAGGCAAAATGTGCTGCCAGTCAAGACTTAACTGAATCATGATTTATTTTATTTTTTATTTTTTTTATAGTTTTATAGAAGTTTTTATATATTCTAGGTTTATTATTGAGTGGTGAATTCTGAAATAATCACTTGAGTACATTCGGCTGGCAACAACAACAACAATATATATTAAAAAATAATAATAATAATTGTCAGGCAGCAGGCCAAATTGGCTGTCAGGCCACCGGGAACTCTCCGGGGGGTTGGGGGCGGGAGTCAATGGCTACTAGCAATTATTTGGTTACCAAAATTCTTCAACAGCTGGAAAAAAATACTATGGAAGTCAATGGCTGCCAACTGTTTGGTTACTAACATTGTTTAAAAATGGGAAAATTACTATAGATGTCAATGAAAATAGTTGAAAATAAATAAATAAACAAATGAAATAAATACAATGGGCAACAATGGCTGCCAGCAACTGTTTGGTTACTAACATTCTTCAAAAATGGAGAGAAAAAAGAAATTCTATGGATGTCAATGACTACCAGCAATTGTTTGGTTACCAAAATTCTTCAAAAATGGGAAAACATACTGTGGAAGTCAATGGCTGCCAGCAAAAGTTTAGTTACCAACATTCTTTAAAAATGGGGGAGAAAATACTATGGAAGTCAATGGCTGCCAGCAACTGTTTGGTTACTAACATTGTTTAAAAATGGGAAAAATACTATAGATGTCAGTGCATACCAGCAACTGTTTTGTTACCAAAATTCTTCAAAAGTTGAAGTTGATATATATAAATAAATAAAAACTGTGGATGTCAATGGCACAATTCTTCAAAAAAAAAAAAAAAAAAAAAATACTATGGACGTAAATGGCTGCCAACAACTGTCTGGTTACTAGCATTCTTCAAAAATGGAAAAAATACACTATGGAAGTCGATGGCTACCAGCAATTGTTTGGTTACCAAAACTCTTCAAAAATGGAGAAAAATACACTATGGAAGTCAATGATTTCCAGCAACTGTTTAGTTACCAACATTCTTCAAAGACTTCCAGCAACTGCTTGCTTAACAGCATTCTTCAAAAACATAAAAAAAAATAAATAAATAGTCAATGGCCGCCAGCATTTGTTTCGTTACCAAAATTTATCAAAAGCTGGAAAAAATACTATGGACGTCAATGGCTGCCAGCATTTGTTTAGTTACAAAAATTCTTCAAAAATGGGGGAGAAAATACTATGGAAGTCAACGGCTACCAGCAATTATTTGATTACTAACATTGTTTAAAAATACTAAAATACTATAGATGTCAGTGCATACCAGCAACTATTTTGTTACCAAAATTCTTTAAAAGTTGGAGAAAATACTATAGAAGTCAATGGCTACCAGCAATTGTCTGGTTACCAAAACTTTTTAAAAATGGAGAAAAATACACTATGGAAGTCAGTGACTTCCAGCAATTATTTGGTTACTAAAATTCTTAAAAAATGGGAAAACATACTATGGAAGTCAATGGCTACTAGCAAACGTTTGGTTACTAACATTGTTTAAAGATGGGAAAAATACTATAGATGTCAGTGCAAACCAGCAACTGTTTTGTTACCAAAATTCTTCAAAAGTCGAAAAAAAAAAAAAATAAAAATAAAAAATATGCACGTCAATGGCTGCCAGCAACTGTTTAGTTATCAAACATTTTTCAAAAATGCAGAAAATATTATGAAAATCAGTGGCTACCAGCAATTGTCTGGTTACCAACACTCTTCAAAAATGGAGAAGAATACACTATAGAAGTCAGTGACTTCCAGCAACTGTTTGGTTACCATCATTCTTCAAAAGTGGAAAAAACTATGAAAGTCAACGGCTACCAGCAATTACTTGGATACTAAAATTCTTCAAAAATGGGCAAACATACTATGGAAGTCAATGGCTACTAGCAACTGTTTGCTTACCAGCATTCTTCAAAAATATATAAAAAAAACAATTATGGAAGTCAATGGCTGCCAGCAGCTGTTGGTTACCCACATTTCTTTAAAATATCTTCTTTTGTGTGATGAGAGAATTGTCATTTTTGGGTGAGCTATACCTTTAAATCCATTCAGTTGAATTTCCCACATTTCCTCCCAAATCAGCACAGAAAAATCCTGCCAGTTCCATATGGGCCAGTTTATGGAGTATTACCACCAGATGGTTTTGACCTTTGACATGTGTTATTGGAATATCTGGGATCCCCGAGCTTTGGACAACATCCGCGCTCATTTGGAAAGGATGCTGGGATTGCCTCTGAACTAATCGGGCATTAGCTCAATGCTGGCACCCAACCCTCGAACACGGCGCCTGGCAAAGGGCAGGATGCCCGCTCTGGAGTTGCTTGGCAAGTGCCACTGTCTGTCATGTTTGCCCCTTTATGAAAACAAAAACAGGACTTGATGATGCTGATGTTCCCGATGCCGTCGTCTTTATTGTTTTAAGCGGGTCACTGCACAGGAGCGCAGAGGTGCAAACAAACAAATAAAGCTCTCGCTGCCAGGACACGTGCGCTAATGAAGAGTGACTGAAGTGAGTACTATTCATGAGCATCTTCACAAGACGAAAACGCTGTTTTGATATCTCTTCTTTTTGATAGCGGTTGGAGCCTCAAAGAGAAGAAAAGCTGCAACAATAAAGACGAGTGCTTTAGAAACAAGGTTACGCTGTACAAACTCAACACTCTTTTTTTTCTGGCAGCACAGGGATGTTTTTAGATGAAAGAATATGAAAAGGTGAAATATGAAATGAAAAAGCCTCTGCTTCAGTCCATTTAATTTGTGCTATAAAACAGCTTATCTTAAAGAAAAGTCAACAGAAGATTTCACTCAAGCGGCACCCATCCACAACTCAACTACAGCAGGCTTCACTGCTAGCTGGTTGCCAGGGCATTGCTACGTGGTTGCTATGGAGCTCTTATCACTAGGCTGCTGCTACATGGTTGCCAGGGTCTTCTAGTTAATTACTAGGCCGTTGCTAGGATGTTCTAATTAGTTACTATACTGTTCAGTTGCTATGGCATTCTGGCTGTTGCTAGGGTATTCTAACTAGTTGCTAACAGTTGCCAGGGTTTTCTAGTTGACTACTAGGTTAGGGTGTTCTTGGTAGCTAGGCTAGGCCGTTGCTAGGTGGTAGCTATGTTTTTTTGGCTGTTGCTAGGTTGTTCTAAGTAGATAGTAGGTCACAGCTAGGCGGTTGCCAGGATCATCTAGTTAACCAGTAAACTGTTGCTAGGTAGTTGAACATAGTTACTAGGCCATTGCTAGGTGGTTGACAAGGAGATCTGGCTGTTGCTAGGGCCGTCACTAGGTGGTTGCTAGGGTGTTTGGGCTATTGCTAGGGTGTTCTAAGTAGATACTGGGCTGTAGCTAGGTGGTTGCCAGGGTGTTGGGGTGTTGCTAGATTGTTCTAAAAAGATACTAGGCCGTTGCTAGGTGATTGCCAGGATGTTCTAGTTGATTACTAGGTTGTTGCTAGGGTTATCTGGATGTTGTTTGGGCGCTCTAAGTAGTTACTATACTATACTTGTTGTCAGGGTCTTCAATTTGATGACAAGGCCATTGTTAGGGTGTTCTTGATAGTTACTAGGCCATTGGTAGGAGGTTACTAGGGTGTTGTGGCTGTTGCTAGGTGGTTGCTATGGTGTTCTGGCTGTTAGTAGGATGTTCTTTGTAGTTACTAGGCCATTGGTAGGAGGTAACTAGGGTGTTGTGGCTGTTGCTAGGTGGTTGCTATGGTGTTCTGGGTGTTACTAGGGTGTTCTTTGTAGTTACTAGGCCATTGGTAGAAGGTTACTAGGGTGTTGTGGCTGTTGCTAGGTGGTTGCTAGGGTGTTGTGGCTGTTGCTAGGTGGTTGCTATGCTGTTCTGGCTGTTACTAGGCTGTTCTTTGTAGTTACTAGGCCATTGGTAGGAGGTTACTAGGGTGTTGTGGCTGTTGCTAGGTGGTTGCTAGGGTGTTGTGGCTGTTGCTAGGTAGTTGCTATGCTGTTCTGGCTGTTACTAGGGTGTTCTTGATAGTTACTAGGCCATTGGTAGGAGGTTACTAGGGTGTTGTGGCTGTTGCTAGGTGGTTGCTATGGTGTTTTGGTTGTTGTTAATGCATTCTAAGTAGACAGTAGGTCACAGCTAGGGGGTTACCAGGTTCCTCTAGTTAACTAGTAAACTGTTGCTATGAAGTGTGTAGTTACTAGGCCTTAGTTGCCGGATAGTTGCCAGCATGTTCTAGTTGATTACTAGGCTGTTGCTAAGGTGCTCTAAATAGATTCTAGGCCATTGGTAGGTTGTTGCTAGGGAGTTCTGACTGTTGCAAGGTTGTTATAAGTAGATACTAGGCCATTGCTAGGGTTCTAGTGTTCTAGTTGAATACCATGTTGTTCTGGCTGTTGCTTAGGTGTTATAAGTAGTTACTGTACCATTGCTTGGTCATTGCCAGGGTGTTCCAGTTGATTACTAGGTTGTTGCTAGGGTGTTCTGGATGTTGCTTGGGTGTCCTAAGTATGTTGCTTGGGTGTCCTATTACTATACTATACTCATTGCCATGGTCTTCAATTTGATTACTAAGCCATTGCTAGGGTGTTCTTTGGAGTTACTAGGCTATTGCTAGGAGGTTACTAGGGTGTTGTGGCTGTTAGGGTGCTCTGGCTGTTGTTAGGGATGTCCTTTGTAGTTACGAGGCTATTGCTAGGAGGTCACTAGGGTGTTATGGCTGTTGCTAGGTGGTTGTTAGGGTGTTCTGGCTGTTGCTAGGGTGTCCTTTGTAGTTACTAGGTTATTGCTAGGAGGTTACTAGGGTGTTGTGGCTCTTTCTAGGTTGCTATGGTGTTTTGACTGTTGCTAGTGTGTTCTAGGTAGATAGTAGGTCACAGCTAGGTGGTTGCCAAGATCCTCTAGTTAACTAGTAAACTGTTGGTATAGAGTTATATGTAGTTACTAGGCCATTGCTAGGTGGTTGACAAGGTGCTCTGGTTATTGCTAGTTTGTTCTCAATAGTTACTAGATTGTTTCTAGGTGGTTGCCAGGGTCTTAGTTGATTACTAGGCTATTGCCAGGGGTGTTCTTGGTAGTTAGTAGGCTGTTGCTATGAGGTTGTTAGGGTGTTCTAAGTAGATATTAGGCCATTGTTAGGTGGTTGCCAGGGAGTTCTGGCTGTGTTCTAAACAGTTACTAGACAGTTACTGGGTAGTTTCCAACATGTTCTAGTTGATTACTAGGCTGTTGGTAGGGTGTTCTAAATAGATACTAGGCCGTTGCTAGGGTGTCCTGGCTGGCTAGGGAGTTCTAAGTAGTTGGTTGCCAGGGTGTTCTAGTTAATTACTAGGTTGTTGCTAGGGTGTTCTTGGTCGTAAGATATTGCTAGGAGGTTATTAGAGTGTTTTGGTCGTTGCTAGAGTGTTCTAAGTAGATACTAGGCCATTGCTAGGTGGTTGCCAGGATGTTCTAGTTGATTGCTTGATTGTTCTGGATGTTGCTTGGGTGTTCTATACTATACTATACTTGTTGTCAGGGTCTTCAATTTGATTACTAGGCCATTGCTAGGGTGTCCTTGGTAGTTACTAGGCTATTTTGTAGGAGGTTACTAGGGTATTGTGGCTGTTGCTAGGTGGTTGGTATGGTGTTTTGGATGTTTCTAATGTTTTCTAAGTAGATAGTAGGCTACAGGTAGGTGGTTGCCAGGATCATCTAGTTAATAACAAAGCTGTTGCTAGGGAGTTGCTATGTAGTTACTAGACTGTTGCTTGCCAGGGTGTTCTAGTTGATTACTAGGCCGTTAAGTGTTTCTAGGATGTTCTCGGTGGTTGTTGGGTGGAATCTGCAGATGCGTCAGTGAAACATCACCTCTAATAAACTGAGTGTAATTTAATGTATCATTAATGTCTGACTTATTCGCAAAAGTTTAATATTTAAGGTTTGGGATTTGTTCACATCACTAACCCTGAGTATGAGCAATAATAATAGTGATGTGTAAGCGAACACTACTATCAGAAACAGTACAATCACTCATCAATAACCAAGCGTTGTAATGTATGTACAGTCTTTGATCAGCGTTCAGATCTGGTGTTTTATATATATATATGCACACTCAGAGAGATAAAAGAGTACGGCTGCATTTGCCTGTATAAGGCAATAACGCACTTGCTCTGCAAGGAGAGCGAAAGAGAGAGACAGAGAGGCCCAGCAGCCCAGAAAAAAAACACTAGAGGCCCCGTTATGCAGAAACACAGATTTAATGTAAGGCTTGGCTCCCTGTTATGGTCGGCAGAGAGATGGAAAAGCTGGTCTGGATCTGACAGAGAAGGAGGCATGAGAAAACAGCTTAGTGTGCCTGTGTGTACTGACGGTCCTGCAGGTGAAATCTGCTCACAAATGGGTCTCGTTTCAAAAGCCAAAGTGCTGGACTGCGTTTGAAAAGGCCTTTAGGATTCCCTGTTGTCACAATGCCATCCTGCATTAAATTAACAACCCACACCCAGGGGAAATCAGGGAAACTTGCTGTAAATTGACAATGCCCACACCCTTCCACTCCCTTATTTATAGTTTCAAGTTCAATAAGCTTGTTATTAAAGCAGGTTTACAAGAAGCTCGCATACATCTCTGAATTAGATATATGAAGTAGAAAGGCTGCCATCTGCCACAGCGATTTAACCAAACGGCGAAAAGTTAAAGTGAGCGCTTCAGTTGGAGATTTCAATTTCAATAAAGATGCATTAGCCGCGAACCAAAACCTAAAATGCACCATGTTTGAGAATGTCTGGATGCATTTTTATCGTCCACTAGATAGCAAATAAGAAAAGGAACGAGGTAACAGAATAACATGCCAGTTGCAATGTTGCACATTCAGAGCAAAGCTGACAGGCGCGGATGCTGTTCAGCAAGGGCAGAGGGGTGAAGCATGCAATTTCTTGGTGAGAAACTCTATATTGAAATTTTATATTAAGGCATTAAGTCCCCTATTCACCTCAAACTCTGACCTGCACTCTAGTATCAAATCTAAAAAAATCCCATAGGTGTAAATCACAAAACCTGTGTGACTAAACTTCATTAGCACTATCACTCAGTAAACTGCCATCAACAGATGTATGTTATTTATGCTCATTAATCTGCATGATGTCCGTGGACAGTCTCATGCTTTTGCATTAACAACTGTTCTTATTTTATACACACTGCATGTTGTGAGTGTTTAATGCCATTCTGTACTATAACTTACACAAGTGACGAGTGCATCCTACAACCTAATTCATACCTAGAAAATGTTCAGCTTTTTACAATCAAATTAAACCATTGTAAAACCATTTTTCAAATTAAATCTGCGTAGTGTGAACAGAACCAAAGTGAACCAAACTGCTTCCACCAACCATGCACTGATGTCACATTGACTATTTTATCAAAGTCCTTACTATCTTTCCGGGCCTTGAACGTGTCAGTTGCGCTGCTGTCTATGGAGGACCAGAAAGCTGTTGGATTTCATTAGAAATATCTTAATTTGTGTTCTGAAGTTGAACGATGGTCTTACAGGTTTGAAACGACATAAAGGTAAGACAGAATTTTCATTTTTGAGTGAACTATCCTTTTAAGGAAGTTAACTTAATCAGTGTTTGGACTACATGACTCATTAGAGTCATTAGCATTAGCAGGAGAGTTTTTAAATGTAAGTTTTTCAGTTTAGAGAAATACTTGTTAGTGTTTAATGTTTAGTCATGTTGAAGATTTCTATGATGTTTATGAGTTTTACGGTTGAACATTTTGGACATTTGACTGTTTAAAAGTGAATTTTCAATAGCCAAATCCCCCCATAAATGTTCATATGTGATCTTTGATCATATTCTGAATGAGGAAATTATTATAATGCAGCCAAAGATAATTATGAGAAACACAAATGATTAGTTCACTTCTCGATTCTTCCGTTCATTCATCACGTGAGAGATGCAAGATGTGAGCTAATGTCAGTTCTGAGACTAGTTTTTTGTATACTTGCTCATCCCATATTTTACTAATAAATAATACAATAAACATAATTGTTTTTACTAATTGAACATGTGCTACTGCTAACACAGAACTGGAAAGAGATGATTCACCCCAAAAAACGAACATTTGGTCATCATTTACTCCAGACGTTGTTCCAAATCTGCTTCTTTCTTTTGTGAAAGAATATATTTTGACAACAACAAAAATAATGACAATTCTGAAGTAAAATGAGCTTTGAAATGTCCTAAAAGGTATTTAATGTTTTTATGTTATAAATATAAACCTTATTTTTCTTAAAGAAAAGATAAAATTTACTTTTTGGACAGATTTCATGCAATTCATTCATATACATAAATCACCTTTCATAATTCTCATTATAAACCTAATCATTTTTTAGTATTTATTATAATATTTTACTGTCATAAAGTTAAGAAAGTACACTAGATAATCTGATGTGAACCACAATTGAACGAAATGTGCATTACAATAATTTATGATGGAAATTAAAATTAAAGTGCTCCTATTATGCCTTTTCAAATATGATCTTTCATGCAGTGTTTCATGTAGCTGTATGTGAACATAAACTATCTGCAAAGTTGTGAAGCCGACAGTGCACAATAAATAAAGTTATTGTCTATCAAAGAAAAGAATCGGCTCACATTTGCCTGAACAAGTCGTCAGGAATTCGAATCTTTTTCTGTTACGGCCACACGTCACAAAGTAACATATTTGCATGATGTCCGCCCACGTTCTATGTCGCAAACAACTTGCCCGCCCACAAACAGTAAAATTTCCATGTGGTTTACGTCATGTCGAGAAGACGCTGTTGTGAGAGTAAATTTGTTTTATATTCACTTCCAAAAGATGAATCTACAAAGATCATTAATGTATTTTCTAGCGATCGTTCAAAACACGTAGTTGTGTATGTTATGTAGTGTAACAACCCTGCACATGTCTTTTAACTGGCTAACTCACGCTTCTGTAGTTCTGTTGTTCAGCTGTGGACCCACTGTAGTCTAAATATTTGTGATTGATGCAGCTTGACTGTCTGTCTGTCTCATTAGTTGGAGTAATGATAAAGGATGGCGCACAAAATGGCTTTCACACCGAATGCGGAAAGCGCTGCGATATGAAACCCATTTGTATCAATTGCTTGCGCCGCGTGAGGACGGCTTGTTTCTGCCTCGACCAAAGCGCACGCGCAGCGGAGCACACCACTGGCACGCACGCCACGCACACCGTGCTCAAAATTCAAATGAGTTGAACTTTTGCCGCTGCGCTCTGAAGGGCTGCACTGAACCCAGCGACAGCGCAGCGCTTTCCGCGTTTGGTGTGAAAGTCGCTTAATGCATTATACAATGTTAAAGTTTACAACATAGAGGTGTGCCCGGTTTGCTTACATAAGGAAATTGCAAGCACTTTCCACCGTAGCCCGTGCTAACTTGTCGATCAGCCACTTCAGCCGTTTCATCGTCAGACTCTGGCTGGAATTGTTATGGTAAAATCGATGCCATCTTTTCTATGTATTGACAAGTCTCCAGGGCTGTCATTCAGTAATGGCAATGGGCGTTTCGACACGCACTTTACGCGGTAGACCAATCATAAAGGACTGCGCTATCTCAAAGGACTGCGACTCACGGAAAGGAGGGGTTTAGAGAGACTGATTCTTCAAACTGCTTTGCACGAGTCGTTTATGAATCATTTAGAAATTAGGTAAAATTAAATCTATTTTTGGAGAAAATTAAAGTATTTTTTGACCTTGCATAAATGTAAACCTGTTTTAGGAGACTCATAAAACAATATTAGCAACCTTTAAAATGGCATAATAGGAGCACTTTAAAGCCATGGAAATAATGGGGGAAAAAATCTTAATGGTTCATGATTTATTTATTTATTTATTTAGTTCATACAATGGAAATCAATGGTAACCAAAATTGTTTAATTACCAACATTCTTTAAAATACCTTCTTTTGTGCTGACAAAAGTTATACAGGTTTGAGTAAATGATGACAGATTACATTTTGGGGTGATTTAAAATTTTACATCATTTTAAAATAATTTTACATTTAAAAATTCAACTTGGTTGAACAAAACATTTGGGAAATTTATAATTAAAAAAAAAAAAAAAAAAAAAAAAAAAAAAAAAAATTAAATTAAAGCAATTAGCCAAGAAGCCACTTCACGTTGGGCCTAACAACGCCCCTTAGCTGTTATAAATTCACTGTAAACCATGGCTTCACAGAGCTTACTGCTTTTATAAAACGGTTGTTCAAAAAATAAAATTAAGCAAATAAAGTGTAATGATAAATAAAAACATTATTCTTCCACCAAACAATGTAGTTCCTCAGAAACAGTTGTGGTTGCAACAAAGTGGTTGCCAAGCAACACACAAAAGTAAACAAAGGTGTATGTTTGTAGATTAACATCTTAGAATGTGGCTCAACCAATCAGAATCAAGGAACGGAACTATCCGTTTTATATTTAAAAATTTAAGTTGGTTGAACAAAACATAATTTGTTTAAATGAACTTGTCTTGTTGAATGAACCTACACTAACTTAATTAAATTCTTTGAGCAAACAATTTTTTGAGCGCACATGCAGCTATAAATGCAGCTATATGCACATGCGACCAAAAATTTGATGCTGCGCTAAAACGAAAAGATCCCAGTCAGATCATCTCCTCGCAACAGCATATCGTATCGCATTATTTTCCGAAGCGAAAGGAAACAAAGGTCAAAAACAATCAAAAGGTGCTCATGGTGTGCTTTGCGCCCCTTTAATGCAGTCGAGACGTTCAGACACCACGACAAGCGAGACATCACAAACAAGTCCCAGTGTGACAGTGAGCGCTAAAAGAGCTTCCAGTTTCCTCCGCGGCCCTCAGATCTGCACCCGCGTGCGCTGGCTGTGTTTCCGCTGCTGGGAAGCAGGTAGAAAGCCCTTCGTGGCGTCTTCTCACCCACTGCTTAATCTCACCCGCAATCATGCTCAGTGACAGGCGCACAAAGCCAGACACCAAACACAACAAGGCCTTGCTATTATGTAACCAGCGACAGCTGGGCGAGCAGAGGAGGGGTGACCCAGCCGCCGTGGCAGCACTTTGTGACACCCAGACGTGACAATCAGGAAGAGGCCAAGGACGGAGAATGGAGGGAGGGGAAAACGTGGGGGGTGTTGAGGATAAAACAGGATGGATGTGGCTTATGCTAATGCAGGAGGAATCAAAACACATCCAGCGTGAGGGATAAGGATGTTGACCTTTTTCTTAGCCGCCCATCGCGCAGACAAAAGCGCCCGGGCCTTGAGTGTTACGGTGCAACAAATGTGTACTTTGATAAGACAGTTAAGATATGGGACGGCGAGAGAGAGTTATTAGATTTTAACTTGTTTGTTTTGATGTCACATTGAAAATATTTGGTGGAGAATTTACTTTTAATTTTCACTGAAAATGTGCTGGTAAATTTTACCAATAATCACAAAGATGTAAGTAAATGAAAATGCTGAATATATATGTATACATATTGTATAAGGAAGGGGAAAAAATATAAGTAAATTGTAAAAATATTGTGAAAACTCTATAGTAAAATGAGCTTAATTATCCCCAAATGTCCTAAAATGTACTTCATTTTCTTATGCATTAAATACATCTCTTATTTTTGTGGGGAAAATGTGTAATAATACACTGTAAAAATAAAAATAGGACACAACATATTGCATTAATATGAAGAAAATTTCTGTCGTTTTACAGATTTATTTATTTATTTATTTTACAAATAATCAAATAATATTTGTTTTACATCAAAAATAGTGAGACTTGTGAGGCGAAATTAGCTCAATTGTCCTGAAATGTCCTTTAAAAAGTTCTTAATTTTCTTATGCTTTAAATATAACTAATATTTTTTGTATAAGGACAGAGAAAATATATAAGTGAATTGTGAGGAACTGAAAAATAAAGAAAAGTAAAATGCTCTAAAATGCACTTCTTTTCCCATGCTATAAATAAAACTCCCAATTTTTTTTATAAAATAAGAGAAAATAAATAAATAAATAAATAAATAAATATAAATGACTTATAAATGACAATGTCCTGTCAGAAATTTACCAGTACCTTTTTTTACAGGAGAATGAATGAATACATGAATAAATGAATGAATGAATAAATAAAATAAATAAATAAATATATATATATATATATATATATACATATATATATACATATATATATACATATATATATATATATATATATAATTTATTTATTTTTTTTACAGAGATTTAACCTAAGTTAATTTGACAGTGTCCTATCAGAAAATTACCAATACATTTTTACAGGAAAAAAAAAAAAAAAAAAACAATAAATAGATTTTTTTTAACAGATGTTTAACCTGTATTTTGAATTTTGCACTTTTTTTTTGTTACATTTTTTTACAGTGAAAAATATATAAATATATAAAATATAAATATATAACATATTTACACTTATAAAATATATATTTAAAAAAAATCTTCAAGACTTCATTTCATTCATCCATATACATACATATGCTTTTTATTTCAATTATAAACCTAATTTTTTACAGACTATGGCGTAATACAATAATTTACTTTAATAAAGTTAAAAAGTTTAAAAATACTCTATTAGATCATCTAATGAGAATAAAAAAAAAAAAATAATAATTTGTCAATTGAAATAATTGAAATGTCAATTTGTCAATATGAAATAATTAAAAATCTCAGTGGTCCTACAATATTATCATTGTTATTGCTTTTTTTGTATTAATATTATTATTATTATTTATATTTACATTTTCAGGGCATTCAATGAATATTAGGGCATTTTATTTTATTTTATTTTATTTTATTTTATTTTATTTTATTTTATTTTATTTTATTTTATTTTATTTTATTTTATTTTATTTTATTTTATTTTATTTTATTTATTTTATTTTATTTTATTTTACAGCCACACCAGAAAAAGGTCTAACTGCGTAGTCACACCGTACGAAGGGAACTGACTTTTCTTTCTTCTTCAGTATAAAGTAAAAGGTGACACAGTGCCACAGTGTTCAGAGGCGCCCAAATGTTTGATTGAATTCCCGTCGCATTCCACATGATGAGGCGTTTCTTAGGAGCCGTCTCACAGACCTCCTGTGCCAGAGAGGCATGTTATTGGCAGACGCTCCTGGAGCCAGAATAGCAGGAGCTAATCAACAGGAAGCAGAAAGATTTGGCCGGGAATCCCAAATACTTGAGTCAAATGACAGAAATGAATGTGAGGAACCCCTGTCTAGTGCGCTCGGATGCCAAAAGCCGACAGGGGTTCCTCACAGGTCTTTACACCAGTGCAGGTCTATTAGAATGAAGAAGGCATTCATTACAGCCATTACAGATTTTTTTCATGGCATTTGTTTTCATGATAATTGAACATGGCATGATATTCCAAACGTATATACATTTACACATACAATTTACAATTATACATTAACCTAATTTTCTTATACCTCAAATTTTTGTATAATGACATTGAAAATATATCCTAAGATATAAAAATGACCTTTTGGAAAGACTAAATGAGATTCATCCATGTACATACAATGTATAATTCTCCTTATAAACCTTTAATTTGACCATTAAGCCAAAAAAAGGTAATAATAAACCATTTTAGTGGATGCCTGTGTGACTATTTTCATTGCAAAACGTCTTGGGATTGTATAAAACGTTTCAGCTATAAAACTTCCGTACTCGTCTAATGCATGAGTGCGCGGTGCGCATATTCCCGTTGCATTAACAGAACTATCAATGTATCTAGAGGTCAGAGTACAGAGAATCCTGTTCCCCAGAGACTACAGCCTTCAGTTCGGACTGGGGACGACTAAAGACGCTCCACGTGTCCTCAGCCGACCGTAAAAATAAAAAACAACTATTTACGTCTGCTGTCTGACTCTTTCAGTACTCCAAGTAGCGAATCTGGTTTAAACTATAGCATCAGTGTTTTTTAAACGTGTTTTTTCTTACTTGATAACATCATACTCCAGTCCGGGTTTTCGGTGTGTTCCTCGCTTCAATTTACTGTGTGTGCTTTCAGGGCCGCAGCACGCACTGACAACCTTCGGGATTCCTCCGCGGCTCACTTGTGTGTATGTGTGACAGTGAGGGTTTTTTAATGCAGTAAAACTGCTCGACGTCCAGTCGCTATATTTGAGAGCACCTTTCCATAAAATATTACGTGGCTTGTTTTTTACCAAGCGCTGAGTACTTTTGAGACATTCGAGAGAGGAAGGATTTTAATTAACTTAGGCACTATTTCGCTCATCTGCCCTGTCTCTTACACATACAATGCATTCCTGTGTTGCTCCGCGCGTGATGTGGCCGGGCCTGCCTGCTGTTCCTGTAAACTCCCGCCTTAACTAAAGCAGGCTGAAGCACAGAGAAATGCAGCTGAAGTCGAGAGAAAGTGTGCCTCTCTACACCATATACTGAGAGTTACACTGCTGTATTTATACAAGGGCTACTGTTGTAAATAACTGTTTGTTAATAACACACATTTAAGATCATGTAAAATGAACTCAAATTAAAAATAAGTAACTGATGTGAACAAAAATGACCACATTTATCGAACATGTGCCATGGTGTTCTTCGATGTACCTTGGAGTACAATGTAAATACTGTGGTGAGCACACATTACTACCACTGATACCACAACTACAGTGTTTTCTCAGAATGATAATAGGCCTATTTTAAATCTAAATATACTTCTTATTTTATAGGCTAGTTCACTTAAACATGAAGTAGCCTATATGGCGTTATATATAGGCCTAATCACCTTCATGTTATTCCATACCAATGTACTGTTAGCTTTTGTTTTCCCATTGAAAACAAAAAGAGAATTTCAAGTCGTCTGACTAGCTATTTTAACAGACAAACTGTTTTTAGAAAACCGTCTCTATTCCGCATATTCAAATCAGTGAATATACTTAAGCCCAAAGTATACTTTTTAGGCGTATGCGAGGGACAGTACTATTCATCAGAATAGTAGGCGCACCACCCGATTTGTGTAATTTGTGTAACTTTGTACACGCAGGTCGCACATGCACATTGACCTTTTTTTGTAGTAATCAGTTGTTCCACAGGGTGGCAACACTGTCCCGCATCAACAACAACAGACGGCTGCATTGACAAGCGTTTATGAGCGAGAGGGTATGACACTCAGTTTTGGTTTAAAAGAGTTCAAAAATATTTGTTATCGGGCATAACTTTTAGGAAAATATAGAGCAGACACTGGATTTGGATGAAGCTTTCTAGAGCAGATGTGACGACCGGCCCGTCCACGTTCCACTAGCGTACACATGCATGAACATATACTTTGGGCTATAGAATATACTGTACAAGTAATATAGGGGGTGTTTACATGGCAACAGTGTTATATGTTTTGGCTGTTACGACAATGGCGTTTTGAGGGCCTGAAAACGCAAACGTTTGTGAAAATGTGAATTTGTGTAAACAGGAACGTCATGTGAATGCATTTTACGTGTTCAGTCTATAGGAATATGTATATATGTATGTGAAACTTTTTAATTTTATTGTAATTTTGGTGCAATTGTTCTTCACAAAGTGACATCGCCACCTACGGGCCTGGCATGCATAATACATTGTTTTTAGTTATTTTCATGGATACATGTGAACAGGGATCGTTTTGTCATCTGTATGCAAAACTTTTACATTTTTTTGTGTAATTTTGGTGCAACTGTTCTTTGCAAAGTGACATCGCCACCTACTGGCCTGACATGCAAAATACAGCATTTTTATTAATTTTCTTGGATACGTGTCAATGGGGATTGTTTTGTCATCTGTATGCGAAACTTATTATTTTTTAGTGCAATTTTAGTGAAATTGTTCTTTACAGTGTGATATCGCCATCTACTGGCCTGGCATGCATAATACAGTGTTTTTAGTAATTTTTGTAGATATACGTGTGAACGGGGATCGTTTTGTCATCTGTATGCAAAACTTTTTATTTTTAGTGCAATTTTGGTGCAATTGTTCTTTACTGGCATGACATGCATAACACATTGTTTTTTCACAGATCGGGATCGTTTTGTGATCTGTATTTGAAACTTTTTAATTTTTAGTGCAATTGTTATCATGTAAACGTACGCTTACACTACTTTAGGTGTGTTCTTGTCTAATTTGGAGGGCAGCAGTCTGTGTCATATGTATATGTGCAACGGGACGATTCTTGAAAAAATCTTGTTTTGTACGCCACAGAATGACATTGTACTAGTTTGGAATAACAGATATTTCTTTTTTTTTTTCAGTGAAATACTCCTTTATTGAACCTTTATATATCTATGAGCAACAAAGCCATTTTTCTCTTTTACTTTTATATGCAATAAAGACTTCACAATTGCATTTATCAACGAGGCTATCAGTTTTCCTCCATTAAACGCAGTCACGTCTTCAAAACACTTTCTTTTAAAACTTTTCCCTATGACATTTATTAACACTGTGCATTAGGATTTAAGGTCCAGAACAGAAAGTGCGCGATATATATCTTCCCTCGGTCTTGGCGTATCTTAAAAGGGGGTTCGCCCGGGATAATTTCATGAAATGTCAATTAATCCGAAGGCCTTTGCTGTTTTGCATAGCGATCTTAACAGGGGGCAGCAGCGGCAGCTCCGCGTGAGGAGAGCCCGACGATTTCATGGCTGGAGTTGTGGGGGGAAATGAGATTCCAGCGGCCCTAAGTGACAGTTTACGGTCTCTGATTTGGTTTGGGAAGAGATTGCCAGGCAACAAAACCAGCCTGAGTCCTGAATGAAACAGCCATCTGTTCCGCGGCCCGCTAAAACTGAATTAATTTCACATAATCCTGGAATTCAGAGCTAGATTGATGTCTTGGGTAAAACGCTGTAGTTCCTGGAGCCCATCTTCGGTCCGTATGATCTTATAACCTGGCCTCGTATTATTGTCTTTTTGCAGTATAGCATATTTGGTGCGCTGTGAAAAGAAATAGGGCGTATTTTACATTTCCTTTGTCGCAAAGTACAAATCCTGAAGATCTCCCTGCTTCACCCTCAAACAAAAACACTAACCAGACAAAGGGAGAGTGGGCCGGTGCATCTGCGGTGTAAATCAGGTCATACAAGACTAATCCCTTTGTGTATATGTCATGTTCGGAGGGTTTACCTCGCAATCCGAAAACCAACTCAAAGAAGGCAGCTTTGAGCATTTTGCATCCGCTCTTTTGTAGCTTTTAGAGGTGTTTGCTAAGGAAGCATCATTACTACGATTGCTCATACTTAGTGTTAAGGATTTAGGAGTCTTGTCTTGTTCTAATACCTTTTTTAGTGATCTGACTTCTTATTTTTACCTGATGATAAATACATAAAACATGCAAAAACTCACCAAAGTCATAGTTAACAGTTAGTTAGTAGTGAGAATTGGCACCTAAACTAAAATTTGACCAAAAAATGCAACTCCATACTTCACAATGTCAAGTTACGGCTGTACTTTACTCACATTTTACCACGTTTTGCATTTCAGCTCATCTGTATGTAGTAGTGAAATCATGCAGGTGTTGATTTCACACACCTGCCGGCGTGAGTCTCACCTGCTCTCTGTTGTGCTACGCTGATCCCAGGTCAGAGGTCACTGGAATTGTGTCATTGCAAGCTAGAGCACGTTTTCTGCGAGACTGGAAGCTTCACGGCTGTTAAACGCAATGAAATGGGAAACACAATTAGCTCTGGTGTGTCTGAGACAAACAAATACCAAGACTGAATGAACAGAAGAGGTCAAGAAGAGACTGAGACAGACTGACCCAACAATGAGAGCGGAAATGACAGATCAGACCTTTAACAAATCAATTCATAATATCTATAGCAAAAGCAAAATGGTGAGAGTCTCCTTTATCTCCAAAGAAAAAGATCTCAATCATGTCTCAAGCTGTGCTCATTCTCGGTTTCTTATTCGTCTGGTTTGTTCATATTTTTAGAAGAAACAAGTTAAAAATGAAAAAAGGACAGCCAGAAAAGGGTGTTTGGCAGGAAGAAGGACTGTGAGGAGGGTGTGCTATTTTGAGCGATGCTTTATAGTGCTCTCGCCTCAATTAATTAAATGGTGGTTCTACAATTTAGAAACGCATTGACAGCATAAAGGAAACCTCTAGCAGGAAATACAGCGATGATGAGATCCATAAAGGATTTTAGACAGCGGCAATATCTTTCAGGGCTGTAATTAAGTGTCTGAGCATGTAAAAGCAATAATTAGAGTGCTGCTTACAACACTCAACACTGCCATCTTGTGCTGGACGATGTGAAGTAAACTTTTGTGATGACTCCTTTGAGCAGAAGAAAAAAGACAAGTGGTATTTGTGGTGAGCATTAATATGAGAACAACAAAATACGATCAAGAGAAGAGTGAATACAGTGTCTTTAATGTGCTTGATGTATATTGCATATTTTCAGTACTTTCACACATGCAAGTTCTAGTCTATAGATGTGGTAAATTAAGACCGCTTCGATTCTGTAGGAATTACATTTTCACGTTTGTGACCCTGGACCACAAAACCAAAGTAAATTGTGTAAATTTCCTACCTTAAATATATCAAAAAATAAATTTTGATTAGTAATATGAATTGCTAAGAACTTCATTTGGACAACTTCATGACGATTTTCTCAATATTTAGATTTTTTTTTTTTTTTTTTTTTTTTTTTTGCTTTGCATATTTTCAAATAGTTGTATATCGGCCAAATATGGTCCTATCCTAACAAACCATACATCAATGGATTATGACTGGTTTTGTTTTTGTACAATACAAATATTGTAAAATATTATTGAAATTTAACTGTTTTTTTTTAATACATTTAATGCATGATCTTTCAGAAATCATTCTAATATGCTGATTTGCTCCTCAAGAAACATTTCTGATTATTATTAGTGTTAAAAACAGTTGTGCTGCTTCATATTTTTGTGGAAACCATGCTTCCTTTCTGGATTCTCTGAAAGAAAGTTAAAATAGAAAGTTCAAAACAGCATTTATTTGACTTTTATTTATTTTTAGTATTATTCTTAATTTTATTATTATTATTTATTTTTTTATTTTATTTTTTGTAACAACATTCCAGGGTTATTATAGTTAATTAAAACTAAAACTATAAAACAATTTTGTTACTTGAAATAAAATTAACTTAAACAGGAATTAAATACAAAAATTAAAAAACTTATTTTATTTTAAAATTTCTCATTTTCATTTAGTTTATTTTAATGTCCTAAAATAACTAAAACTGAAATACAAAAGTATAAAAACTATAGACATATTAAAAAACTAAGAAAAATGGGTAAAACTTTACAATAAGGTTAATTAGTTAACATTAGTTAACTACATTAGTTAACATGAACTAAGAATGAACAATACTTCTACAGCATTTATTAATCTCAATGTTAATTTCAGCATTTACTAATGCATTATTAAAATCACAAGTTGTGTTTGTTAACATTAGTTAATGCTCTGTTAACTAACATGAGCTAACAATGAATGACTGTATTTTTATTAACTAACATTAACAATTTAAACATAATAAATGGTGTAATAAATGTATTGTTCATTGTTCGTTCATGTAAGTTAACACATGTTAACAAATGACACCTTATTGTGAAATTACTGAAAAATTACAAAAAACACAGCAAAATTAACTAAAACTAAAATGAAAACAGAATAAAAACAAAATAAAAAATTCAAAATATGAATAAAAATTATAATAGTATCTCGAAAATACTAAAATAACCCTGCAATGTAAAAGTCTTTACTGTCACTTGTCCTTGCAGATTAACAGTAGTGATTTCTAAATAAATTAATTAATTAATAACAGACTCTAAACTTTCGAAAAGGTTTTTTTAATGTCTACATTTTTAATGGGACAGATATTTCATAGTGTCTCAGTTAATAAAACCTCATGTGCATTAATTAGAAATGAAAATAATTCATTTAAGAGGTAGTTATGATTGGCTTTTAGCTTCTCACAGCACAGGACAGTTAAAACTAATCAGCCATTTTACAGCTTCAAAACGATCTGCATTTGACCATTAGGTTTTTTGTATTGTGTGTTATCTAAATATCCCATAAATAAATGTATGCACAACTGGAAACGTGTTACAGTCAAATAAGAGGGTCACACTGCAAGACAGTTAATGACATCTTTAATCAAAGCTACGACAACTTCTCTCAACTGCATGATGAAATTGAGACATGATTGAAATTCACATAATTTTTTATGACTACTACTTATATTTTTAAGCAATTTATTATGTTTTTTACTGAAAGGACAATGAAAACATGATGTCATGCCAACTGCCCATTAATGAACGCATTATTACTCTGCTGAAAAAAAAAAAAAACTATACAAACCAAAAAAAAAAATTTCTAATGGGAATTGTACTGGCTTTAATGGAAAGTGTAATGGTGCCTGTTGGTCTCTACTGGAAATTGGTCACTTTCTATTGATGGCTTGTTAATACCACTAATTCCTAACGAAACATGTCCCAAAATACACTACAGGAAACCATTTTTAAATGGTTTTAATGGTTTAAAGTTGATGGTTTGTAATGTTGGTAGTGGAAACCATTAGAGTTTCTGTGATGGTTTGTACTGTATTTTTATTTTTTATTTTTTCAGCAGAGTAGTGTTAAAACTGGAATAAATAGACACTGAAGTGTAAATTAAATAGACATTTTAAAAGTGTAAATTAAACACTTTTAAAAATGTTAAAACCGCTGTTAACCTACTTCATTTTGACAGTAAATCACCAACCCAGTCATGGCCAAAAATATCGGCACCGTTGCAATTCTGTCAGAAAATGCAACCCTTCTCTTAGAAAATTGTTGCAGTTGCAAATGTTTTGGTAATCACGTTTATTTATTTATTTATTTATTATATTTATTTTGCATTGGAACAACAGAAAAGAAAAGTCAAATCTGATACAATTCCACACAGAACCCAAACAATGCACTGGACAAAATTATTGGCACCCTTAACTTAATATTTGGTAGCACCCCTTTGAAAAAAATAACTGAAATCAGTCCATGAATGAATTTCTTACACCTCTCTACTGGAATTTTGGACCACTCTTCTTTTGCAAACTGCTCCAGGTCATTCAGATTTGAAGGATGCCTTCTCCCAACTGCTGTTTTGAGATCTCTCCACAGGTGTTCTATGGGATTCAGATCTGGACTCACTGCTGGCCATTTCACAACTCTCCAGTGCTTTGTTTGTAACCATTTCTGAGTGCGTTTTGAAGTGTGTTTCGGGTCATTGTCCAGCTGGAAGACCCATGACCTCTGGTGGAGACGCAGCTTTCTGACACTGGCCACTACGTTGCGACCCAAAATTGATCAGATTCATGATACTGTTCACACAGTCAAGGATCCAGTGCCAGAAGCAGCAAAGCAACCCCAAAACATCTTTGAACCTCCACCATGTTTGACTGTAAGGACTATGTTCTTTTCTTTGAAGGTCTCATTTCTTTTTCTGTAAACAGTGCCATGATGTCCTTTACCAAAAAGCTCAACTTTTGTCTCATCTGTCCACAGTATGTTCTCCCAGAAGGATTGTGGTTTTGTCACATAAGTTTAGGCAAACTTTTTTATGCCTTTGTGTCAGCAGTGGTGTTCTTCTGGGTCCCTCATAGCGTCTCTTTTTATTCAGATGGCGACAGATAATGCGCTCTGACACTGTTGTACCCTGTGTCTGAAGATCATCTTGAATTTGTTTGGAAGTTAATCGGGTTCTTTATCCACCATTCAAACAATCCTCCGTTGTAATTTGTCATTAATTTTGTTCTTCCGTCCACATCCAGGGAGGTTAGCTACAGTGCCATGGGCTGTAAACCTCTTGATGATATTGTGCACAGTGGACACAGGAACATTAAGATCTCTGGAGACGGACTCTGGAGTAGCCTTGAGATTGTCTATGTTTTCCCTACAGTTTTTTCACTCAAATCCACAGACAACTCTTTACACTTCTTTCTTTCTCCATGTTCAGTGTGACACACAACACAAAGGTTGAGTCAACTTTTCTCCATTTTAACTGGCTGCAAGTGTGATTATTATATTGCCCACACCTGTTACTTGTGAAATTTGATGTTTTGATTTGAGATTTGTGTTGTTGCAGTGCAAACAAAAACAATAAGCATGTGAACCAAAACATTTTCTGACAGAACTGCAAGGGTGCCGATATTTTTGGCCATGACTGTATATTACATCATCAGGTCCACCTGCATGCAGTTTTTGCTAATTATTACAGAATAATAGTAACACTTTTAAGGACCAATTCTTAGTCTTAACTAGCATGTATATTACCAGTATATTGGCTGTTTATTAGTACTTATAAAGTACATATTAATTCCTTATTCTGAATGAGCATATTTTAGGTCCCTTAATCCACCTCAAACTTAGTACCTTACTGACTATTACTAAGCAGCAAATCAGGAGTTTTTGAAGAAAAAGTTGTAGTTAATAGTTAATAGTGAGAATTGGACCTTAAAATAAAGCATGACCCATTATTTGTATCAGCTTGTGTATCAAGTGTTCGCATGCTTTTAAACAGTCTTTACATCAAACAGATTTGAATATAACTACAAAGATATTCTTTGTGTCCAAATGTCTGACTGGTAGATGCACATCTCAAATGATGTTTGGCCAAATGTCAGACACAACATCTGGAGAGAGAGCGACTCTATAGTCTATTGACCAAAGCATTCATTTTGGATCTCATTGCAAACAGCTCTGCAAACACGACACATCATCGCTCTCTGAACGCTGACGCGTTGTGCCGGGAAGATCCTCTGTGGCCGAGGCTGCTGGAAAACTCATAAAGTTAGAAGGAAAAATGGATGGGGCTGAATCTATAGGGAAACTATGATGGGATTTGCAATAACACTGAGACATGGAAGACAAATTATCTTTCACACAAGGACAGTGAATACATATGAATTCAGTTTTTTTAGTTTTTCATATTTCGAATTAAGTGAAATGCATTTGTTTACCATAAAGCAAACATTATAAATAGCTGATTCTTGTTGAATAAATTAGAGTTTGGTGCTATATCACATTTCAGCAGAAATGTCAAGTCTTCTCAAGGCACTTGAGAGCGGTTCCTTCCTCTCACCCCTCTACAGGCTCTTGTGTCGCTCAATGGTCCTGGAGGAAAAGGCCACTTACTGAAGGACCCGTAGGGCCACTCGTTCACCCGCTCTCGCTCCTTCTTCAATTCACCACGGCACGTGAACGGCCACCCGAAGCCTGATTTATGAACCTCTCACTCGCTTCTTCTCTTCCTTCTTCCTGTGGATGAACAAGTGCCTCGTTATCAAAATTCCTCCTTGATTTACAGTCTTTTTCCACGGCTAACGGAGAACAGAGCAGAACGAGGCCCGTGTCAAATGTGTTGATGCTAAATGAGCTGCTATATGGGAAAGATTTTCCTGCTGGGGAAAAATGAATAATTTGATTCATTTTGAATTCCATTTAAGGAAGCCGGGCTAAAAACTGCTTTTCAGTTCCCGTATGAGTGTAAAACAAAAAAAACATGTTTTTATGGAACACTGACAGATTTTCTGTGAAAATAAATCATGAAAGTGGTTTGTTTTGGTTAAAACCCTATAAATGTATGAGGTGGTGACAGGGGGGCGTTTCCTCCAAGGAGGCAAGGGAGGCAGTATCTGTGGAAGCCTGTTTCCACCGCTGAATAAAAAATAAATAAGGTAATTGCAAATTTTTCTCTCACAGTGCGAGTTATAAAGTCAATACTGCTAGATATAAAGTCAGAGTTGCGGGATATAAACTCACATCTGCAAGAAACAAAGTCAGAATTGCGAGTTTTTTTTTTGAATTATAAGATACAAACTCACAATTGCAAGTTATAAAGTCCAGTTCTGAGGAGAAAAACAGACATGTTCACAGAATTGCGAGTTTATATCTCACAATTCTGATTTAATAACTTGCAATTGCCAGTTTACATCACACAAATCTGACTTCATTTCTCAGAATTGCGAGTTTATATCATGCAATTGCGACTTTATTTCTCAGATTTGCGACTATATAACTCGCAGTTGTGAGTTTATATCCCACAATTCTGACTTTATTTCTCAGAATTGTCGCAATAACCTTTTATTTTTTATTCAGTGGCAGAAACAGGCTTCCGAAAGTATCTCCTCAAAAAATTGGATGAGAGAAAAAAAAATTTGCTAATAAAAACGCAAATATTACAAAATATAAAAAGCATATAAATCCCTCTCTCACGTTTGCCCTGAGCCCATTGAGTTTTAACAGACACCCTAAAGCATGCTGTGTGTTTGATGGGGGGTAATTGAGAATGAATGGAGGAATGTCACGTGAGAGGAGGCAATGCCTCCATCGTGATATGATTGGATACGACTGGTTATGATCGACTGTGATTGGTTGCAATAAATCCCACCTCTTGTCTTTGTGCATGCTCCACATTTGAGAATCAGATTTTTAATGAGCAACAGGGGTGGCGCTAGGGGTGTTCGAATGTTTTCAGTAAAGCCCTGAATGTTTTTATGCGCATTAAAATCATTTCTATTAAACCAGCACTTAAACAGCAAAATGCATCTGCTTCAGGTATCTTACTGCATAACTTCATAATACTGATTTCATCATCTGTCTAAATTAGGGTATTATTACTATATCAACAAATCGCAGACTTTCTGGGACACATGCATGCATTTTTAGAGTGATTATATGCATGGTTAGCATTTTGCATGGTCAGTGGCAGACTTTACTAAGTGTCAGGGCAACAATTCAATAAAAAATAAGTTATTAGTAAGTGATTTAAATCATACAGAAAATATAATTGTCTTTTTGCTCTAAGCAAAGCCATGTTGTGCCTCTCTGCACACTGCTGTGTTTTTCGGTACTGAATGAATTTGCGCTTTTTGAATGCATTTTGAAATCATTGATTCACTGGCCCATTTATAAAAACAGTTTCTTCGTTTTGAGTGAATCAACCGTTTTGAACAAATCAATTGAATAAATGACAACGACTCAGTCATTAAGACAGTGACTTACTGCCACCTACTGGCAATTTTATTCTCATGTTTAAAAGTGTCATTCTATTTTTTCTATCATTTCATATTTCTGTGTTCTAAATTTAAAACATTAATCTCATACCATTATTTATGCAATTTGTACGTGCAGTGTAAATGCATGCAGGAGCTCCTTAAAAATATGTGTAGGCTATAGAGCCTTGCATGTTTAATTATACTTGTTCTAAAAAAAAAAAAAAAAAAAAATTAAGCCACTTAACCTTTATAACTTTTAAACATTTTATTCAAAGGACATCCAGGCTAAGCCCTGGATATCCACTCACCCTAGAACCAGCCCTGGTGAGCAATCGGCTTGTTGAAATGTGACCAATATTTCCTGAGCTCTGATGACTGATGATCCGAAAATTAGTTTATTGTGAAAAAGAACAGCTGTATATAAAATATATATTTTAAATTGTTACTGCCTTGAGTTATTATTTTAAAATAAATGTGAAATGTTTAAAAACATTAAACTTATGAAACTTATATTTTTTCTTCTTTCTTTCTTCTTCTTATACGTTCTTTTTAAAATTAGACTTTGCATCCTCATTTAAGAACACCACTGCACAAAAGGCACCCACACTGATACAAATTTCCATAATATCTAGGCGAAGTAAAAAAGAAAGAAAGAAAGAAAGAAAGAAAGAAAGAAATCACTTTAGCAAAGTTTGTACTATTTTCTGTTTATTTTGTTAAATGATTTTTTTTAAATAAATCTTTCATTAATCATGTTTATTTTAACAATACACATTAAAAGCCATTAATATGACTTAAAATATATTTTATTGCATGATTAAATGCATTATATTGACTGTAAATCTAATGATTTCATATCATCAAATGGAAAACTCAGCTATGGATCAGCTGTAGCTCCGCCCATTTTCAGCGCTGCGCTCGTTGTCTTCTGTCTCCCGTTTGTATTTCCACAGCATGAAGGTAAGAATGTACGAATTTATGAAGGAACCGCTCGTTTTAAAATCTCTCGGGTTTACTGACATTTGTTTTAACATTCGCTTCGAACATTACAATGCACATAATAACTTTGGTTAACTGTACAAGTAAATCACCAGCTAATTCTTCAGATTTAATTTCCCTTACAAAAATTACCCATGGAGAAAAGTGTGGGCTAGTAACCATGTTATTGACTAGCCAACCATTTATATAACCACCATTTTACATGGTTTAACTATGGTTAGTGTAGCGAAACCATGTTTCATTTGTATTTTTTGTTAGGCTAATTTTTGTAAGGGTTGTACTATGAACAAAATTGAAAAATAATTAACAAGATTTAATATTTATTTGATTTACTACATAAATATATACGATGAAAAAAACTGTGTTAGATTTAATTAACGCAAAATGGACTTGGCAATGCTGTCTGCAATCGTGTCAAGCATCGGCCAAATTCTCACGTGCAATGTAAAACGCGGATGTTTAAGACCGTGCTGAGTGCTGAGTGTGTGTGCCATCTAGTGGTTCAGAGAAGAATCAGATCAAATGCACCTTTAGTCCTGTTGTGTCCGATGTGTTCAATCAACTACTTACATGCTGCTTTCTTTTATACTTTTAGGATATATTATTTATATCCACACAGGTTAGAGTTTTGCATAACCTCTCTTAAATTAGTCCTACCAAAATTAATTTTAAGGCAGATACAGAAAGTATTTGGTGGGTGAGCCTTAAGAGTGTGGGTGGGCCTGAATAATTTGCATTAATGAATATATAAATAAATAGATTTGAATGAAGATTTGAATGACCTGGGGTCTCATTTATAAAACTCTACGTAGTTTTCATACTATAAGTGTACATACACACAAAAGCGAGATTTTGCGTGGCACAGAAGTTTTCACATCTATAACCAGAACCTGCTCAAAAATCCCTTTACAAATCCTGTTAAAGGGAAGATTGTGCATAGGTGCATCTCCACCCTGTCTCCTCCCCGACATCACCATATATGGAGCTTACAACGCCTAGTTTTACTATGCATAACCTCATCTGCATATCATTTCCATGCATATTCCCATCCACGTGACACCGTGTTTAACACCATCAAACCTACAAGACATAAAGGAGAAAGGAGATGTGGACTATAAATGCCATTTGTACCTTTCTCGTTAAGTCATGTAGCCTCGTGGTTGGTGTGTCGGCATGTAGCGCGGCTGCGCTCCCGGCGACTCGAGTTCGAATCCCGTCTTGAGGTCCTTTGCCGATCCCGTTCTCCTTTTTCTTGTCATCTCTCTACTGTCCTGTCACAATAGAAGGCATAAAAAGCCCCAAAGAATTTATTCAAAACAATTGAAATTTATGCAGTTTTTTCCGATAAGGTGAATATCTTTTAGCTATTTTTAGTGAAAACAGACAGGTCTACATTTATTGCAGGTGTAGGCTACTGTCTGACTCGGCGCATCACTGACAAGTATTTTAAAAAGGAACGTGCGAATCTTACCCTTTTTTCCCCAGTTGTATCCTTGAAATACTGTGATATTTTTCGTAATATTGTGGAGATGCTTTCTCACAACATCAACACTTGTTGATGCACGTGCAACTGTTTAAACCGCACAATGGACCCTTCGACCACCAAATCCAGCAGTGTCCGCCGTAATATCGAAGTAAGTGCACATCATTGATTATTGCTCTCGCTAAAATATTCCTTTCATAACATGAGATCTGCAGTTTAGTTTAAAGATAAACTATTGTGCACCTAGAGCACTCTTCACTGTCATTAAAACATAGCATGCCACAGGAACAGTAATGCAGGGCATCCACTAACTTACAAATATGTCTAAATTCATAATATTTTTAAGTTCTGCGTAATGATTTTATGTAATTTCTGTAAAATCGTTGTTTACTTTATTACTTTTCTCACTCTAGAAAAAAGAGTTTGTACGCGTGGTCTAGAATGTTCGTATACGGTCCGTACGCATTTACACCAAGTTTATTTTTTAGCCCGTTTATTTTTTATTTTTTATGTGCGTGGAAAATTGCGCAGCGTTTATAAATGAGACCCCAAGTTCAGGTGTATTTGATCAGGTTGGAGAAACAGTAGTGGGCTCCCCTGTCATATACTGTACATATGGGATGGCATGAGGGTGAGTACATGATGAGAGAATTTTAATTTTTTGGGTATTAATGAGTCAGATGTTATGCAGCGGCCAGAAATGTGTTCCAGACAGAATAGAAGAACCCCTGTTGAGTTAATGATGAGTAACACAGAATGACTTTTAAAGCCACTTTTGTGTTCTTTATTAAGGCCTCTGAATGTAACAGTAGTTAATCTTTGAATTGTTTATTTGTGGTATTTAGGGTTTTTCTTTACAACACATTTAAAGTAATTAAAAAATCAAAACAAATGTTAAAAATTGTATCAAAAAATAGTGGATGGATCTGATTAGGAGGACAAGCTGTCAATCTAGGCCTAGTTTTAACTCTGCATCTGTGCATGATTAAAAAACAAAATCCTGTTCTTATTGACAATGCTGAGAATATCACATGAAAAATATGAATTCTTAAAATTCTTTTAGAACAATCACTGTACATATGGCAGAACAAATAAAGGAGCCTTCACATACTTGTGTTACTTAAAAAAATAGCACTAAATCATAGCAGTATGTGCGTATATAAACTGACCAGAAAAAAATATTTTCCCTTATAATAATCAAAATGTTGTTTAATGATTTAGCTTGTCAGCCAGCAGACGTTATACTGGTGAAATAGCTATAAACTGAAACCAATAGTCATTTTATTGAGAAATCATATTTATCACCTTTATTATAGAATGATCATTGAGAAATATATTTAGAAATGCACATAACCAATTATAATGTATGATGAGAACATGAAAACTTACATTGTATTTAGTTAGTTATATTACGTTCACTTATATTTGTTTTAATTGTTGGCACCTATGCTGTTGTAAAGCTGCACCAGTTGAAGTCAGAACATGAACATGCATTCATACTGATGAAGCAGGTCGACCTAATTAAGGCGAATTGCCATTGTGTGCTGTGATTCTCATATAAAGCAAGTGGGAAGGTTTTACTGACGCCATTAAAGAAGTCATCAGCGGGAGAATGATTGAACTAGTTTACTCATCAAGCAGTTTCATATTCGCTTTACATTATCTCTCTCTCTCTTTTTCTCATTTGAATATCTGCATCCATCCTTCACCATCCCATCATGACTCCAGGTCACGGCTAACACATCAAGATTTATTCATGCTGACAATGAGCTCCTCTCTCTAATTTACTCATTGAAATTAACATGATTGACATGTTCATTTTATCACACTGTGTGAAGCCCCTCCCTCCCCTCACCCCTCTGTGGCCGAGCGATCTGATTGGCCGAGACAGGCTGTAATCATTGACAAGCCCATTAAAAGAGACTGTGAACAATTATCTTACTAATTCAGAAGATTCTTTTTAATTTGCCACCATATAATTGTCAATCCTCAGTGTAATCGCTATTTTTTTCCATGCGCTCCTCAAGTGTGCAGGTCAGGGAAGGGTATTTTTGGCTAGTAACCTTTCGCTGAAGTTTACTTAGAAATCAACAAATGCAAATGTGGAGAAGGAATGTGCTCATCTGGACGACGAAAGTGAATTTTAATAGTCATTATTTATATGCAGAAACTCAGAGAGCCTTGTATGCAGACTTATTAGATTACATTAGTTCTGATGTTGCATCATTAAGCTGCTGTCATTTGTAGGGAACATGCTACAATATAATTACATCACAAATAAAATAAAACGCTATGTTGGGAATAACATACTACTACTATTAGTGCTAGCCTTAGTATTTTTGCAGGCAACAAGTGCTTCCCTTTAGTATACTTTAAGCTCACTTTCAATGTTCAACAAGTGAAATAAAGAAATTATTAATAATTAGAAACATAATTTTGTAGTGTTTTTATTTATTTATTTTATTTTATTTATTTTTTTTTTTTAGTTTTTTTTTTCTAGCAATTATAATATTAAAATGATTTCTTGTGACACTGAAGACTGGAGTAATAATGCTGAAAATTCAGCTTTGATATCAATAAAAACTTTATAAAATATATTCACATAATTACACAGTTAAATTTTATTGTAATAACATTTCACAATGTTAGTTTTTATTGTATTTGTGATAAAATAATTGCAGTCTTGGTGAGCAGAAGATATTTAAAAATCTTCCTTAAAACATTAAAAATATGTATTTTTTTCAAGAACTTAATGACTCACAAGTTTATAAAATTTGCAATTACATTTATTTATTTATTTATTTATTTATTTATTTATTTATTTATTTATTCATGCATGCATTCATTCATTCATTCATTTATACTGTGGTGGAAACATGCTTCTATAAATTTGTGCATGAATACATATAAAAGTAAATAAATAAATCAATAAATACAAGTAAAAATACCCAGCAGAGAAGTGATATGAACATTTATTCATTAAATACACACTTAGCAACAAAAATTATAATTGTATACACTTTCTATACACAGGCAGGTATATTTACCCCTATGTGGGTTTTAAAACTGTGAAGTGTAAAAGTACATGTACGTAAAATGTACATATGTAAAAAAAAAATAATAATAATAATAAAACGTTTTATATATTTTTAGTTGTTTTTTGTATATTTTATATTAGCCCAAAATGTTCCCATGAGCCCATTTCAATGTATTTTTATTCCGCTCTTTCAATCATTGTTTAACCATTTTGACTAATTAATTCATTTATTTGCTGTTATCCTACTCAAAAAAAAGGATAACAGTATTGATATGTGGATGTTTCATTTTTACCTTGTGTTTCATGCAAATTACAGAAATACATATGAACATGCATGCTTAATGTGTTAAACTGAATTAAATTCACAACTGTTAGAACTCGAATTAAATAATATGAATAAAAATAGCTCTAAATAATACACAAGATTCCAGAACAGAAAGTAATATCATTTTTAAAAACTAGTTATTTTAGTATTTCAGTGGACATAATGTGTTTTTATATCGTATAAAAAACATATTCCCGTATAGAGGTTAAAAACTACCCATGAAGATCAATTCCAGGGGGCAAATTTTGCTTCAATACACAGGCTGAATGCGTGTTTGCTCAACAGAGGCAAGAACCTCCATATCTCCAGTAAAAACCAGGACCCAACCAAACATTTGACGCAAAACCCTTGGCATGTAGAGTTCAAGAGGGGCTTTCTGGAATATTATTGCACAGATCCTCCATCCCGCTCCCCTCCCACTCACTTCACCTCTCACTGCAGGCAATTCAATTACCTCTCATGCAAATTACGGGCGCTTTCATTTGGAAAGCCACGCCTGGGCGCCTCATAAGACTTTCTTACTCCCTGATCTCCCTTAATTAGCCCGCTAATGCACCCGTTTGTCATGCTTCTGAGCGCCTGAAAGCAGCATGAAGAATGGAGGCACTTCTGATGGAGGGATGATGACAAGAGACGGAGGAGGAGTGGGGGGTGAGGGGTGTAGATGGGGAGACGGACAAAAATAGCACAGGACCCCAGACAGCAATGCTGAAAGTGTAGTGAGTGGGAAAATGGCCTTTAACACATGGATCAATAGCGCTGTTGTTGAGCATCGAACATCCTCCGTGTGTCGCTGAATGTGTAAACGGGTTTAGACAAAGACGACACAATCCAAATGACCTCCACTTCACAAACAATGTCCTTTACCAACACATGTAATGAGTTGCTTTCAGTGGCTTTTGCTACACATTTTCAAAGTGTTGCTATGCAGTAGCTAAGGTGTTATGTCTGTTTTAAGACTTGTTAGTATGTTGCAGTGTAGTGTGTGATGGGTTCTTGTTAGTATGTTACAGTTTGTTTGTGGACGTGCAGTCAGGTTAATGCTGTGTAGTTGTGAGTGATTATCAGGGAATTGCTATGCAGTTGTTAAGGTGTTTTCACTATTTCGAGATTTCTTAGCATGTTGCTATGCAGTTGATAAGGTGTCTGACTCTTTTGAGTCTTGTTAGCATGTTGCAGTGTGGTTGTGGCATGTTGTGAGTGGTTGTCAGGGCGTTGCTGTGCAGTTGTTAAGGTGTCTCAATGTTTTGAGTATTGTTAGCATGTTGAAATGTGGTTGTGGGGTGCTGTGATTCAATGTCAGGGTGTTGCTATGCAGTTGCTAAGGTGTCTGTCTCTCCTGCAGTGTGGTTATGGCATGTTGTGAGTGGTTGTCAGGGTGTTTCTATGCAGTCACTGTTTTAAGTATTGTTAGCAGTATGTTGAAATATGTTTTTGGGGTGTTGTGAGTGGTTGTCAGGGTGTTGCTATGCATTTGTTAAGGTGTGCAGATTGTTTTGAGTCTTGTTACCATGTTGCTATGCAGTTGCCAAGGTGTCTTTAGTGTGGTTGTGGGGTGTTGTGAGTGGTTTTCAGGGCGTTGCTATGCCATTGCTAATCTGTCGTGATGTTTTGAGTATTGTTGGCATGTTGAAATGTGGTTGTGGGGTGTTGTGAGTGGTTGTCAGGGGGTTGCTATGCAATTGTTAAGGTGTGCAGATTGTTTTGAGTCTTATTAACATGTTGAAATGCAGTAAGAATATTGTGTCTATAGTGTGGTTGTGGGGTGTTGTGAGTTGTTTTCAGGGTGTTTCTATGAAGTTGCTATTGTGTTCTGACTATTTAAAGTTTTGTTACCATGTTGCTATACAGTTGCCAAGGTGTCTTTAGTGTGGTTGTGGGGTGTTGTGAGTGGTTTTCAGGGCATTGCTATGCCATTGCTAATCTGTCATGATATTTTGAGTATTGTTAGCATGTTGAAATATGGTTGTGGGGTGTCGTGATTCAATGTCAGGATGTTGTTGTGCAGTTGTTAAGCTGTTTTGGCTATTTAGAACTTTGTTATCATGTTACTATGCAGTTACTAAGGTGTCTGACTGTATTGAGTCTTGTTAGCATGTTGCAGTGTGGTTGTGGCATGTTGTGAGTGGTTGTCAGGGTGTTGCTATGCAGTTGTTGAGGTGTCTCCCTGTTTTGAGTATTGTTAGCAGCATGTTGAAATGTGGTTTTGTGTTGTGAATGGACATCAGGGCGTTGCTATGCAATTGTTAAGGTGTTCAGATTGTTTTGATTGTTGTTAACATGTTGCAATGCAGTTGCTAAGGTGTCTGACTGTATTGAGTCTTGCAAGCATGTTGCAGTGTGGTTGTGGCATGTTGTGAGTGGTTGTCAGGACATTGCTATGCAGTTTTTAAGGTGTCTCACTGTTTTGAGTCTCACTCATTGTTAGCATGTTGAAATGTGGTTTTTGGGGTGTTGTGAGTGGTTGTCAGGGTGTTGCTATGCAATTGTTAAGGTGTGCAGATTGTTTTGAGTCTTGTTAAAATGTTGCAATGCAGTTGCAGGGTGTTGCCATGAAGTTGTTATTGTGTTCAGACTATTTCAAGTTTTGTTACCATGTTGCTATGCAGTCATGCAGTGCTATGCTGTAAATCATGTTAGAACATTGCAGTGTGGTTGTGAGGTGTTGTGAGTGCTTGTTAGGGCGTGGCTATGCAGTTGCTTTTGTGTTCTGTTTTGTGTAATGTATAATGTTTTGAGTACTGAGTATTGTAAGCATGTTGCAACATGGTTGTTGTGTGTTGTGAGTAGTTATCATGGTGTTACTATGCAGTTGCGAAAGTGTTAGCATGTTAACATGTGGTTGTGATATGTTGTGAGTGGTTGTCAAGGTGTTGCTATGCAGTTGTTAAGATGTTCTGGCTACTTATAGCTAAAGTATAGCTAAAGTGTCTGATTGTTTTGAGTCTTTTAAGCAAGTTACAGTGTGGTTGCGGTATGTTGTTAGTGGTTGTCATGGTGTTGCTATGCAGTTGCTAAGGTGTCTGACTCCTTTGAGTCTTGTTAGCACATTGCAAAGTGGTTGTGGGGTGATGTGAGTGTTTGTCAGGGCGTTGCTATGCAGTTGCTAATATGTCCTGATGTTTTGAGTATGGTTAGCATGTTGTTAGCATGTTGTGGTTGTGGGGTGTTGTGATTCAATGTCAGGGTGTTGTTGTGCAGTTGTTAAGCTGTTTTGGCTATTTAGAGCTTTGTTAGCATGTCGCTATGCAGTTGCTAAGGCATCTTGTTTTCATGCTGTAGTGTGGTTGTGGGGTGTTGTGAGATGTTTTCAGAGCATTGCTATGCAGTTGTTAAGGCATTTTGGCTAGAGTTTTTTTTAGCATGTTGCTATTTAGTTGCAAAGATGTCTGACTGTTTTGAGTCTTGTTAACGTTGCAATATGGTTGTGGCGTGTTGTGAGTGGTTGTCATGGTGTTGCTATTCAGTTGTTAAGATGTTCTGGCTACTTAAAGTTTTGTTAGAATGTTGATATGCAGTATAGCTAATGTGTCTGATTGTTTTGAGTCTTTTTAGCAAGTTACAGTGTGGGTGCGGTGTGTTTTTAGTGGTTGTCATGGTGTTGATATGCAGTTGCTAAGATGTTTGACTATTTTGAGTATCGTTATCATGTCGAAATGTGGGTGTGGTGTGTTGTTAGTGGTTATCATGGTGTTGCTATGCAGTTGCTAAGGTGTGACTGTTTTAAGTCCTGTTAACACATTGCAGTGTGGTTGTGGGGTGTTGTGAGATGTTTTCAGGGTGTTGCTATGCAGTTGCTAAGGTGTCTTGACTATTTTGAGGATTGTTAGCATGTTGAAATGTGGTTGTGGTGTGTTGTAAGTTGTTTTCAGGGTGTTGCTGTGCAGTTTTTAAGGCATTTTGGCTAGAATTCTGTTAAAATGTTGCTATGCAGCTGTTAAGGTGGTCTGACTTTTTATTTATTATTATTATTTTTTCTGAGTCTTGTTTGAGTTCTTCGTGTCTTGTTAAATGTTGCACTGTGGTTGTGGGGTATTGTGAGTGGTTGTTGGGACATTGCTAAGATTTTCTGACTGTTTTTATTTTTGTTAACGTTGCAATGCGATTGTGAGGGTGTTGTGAGTGGTCATCAGGGCGTTGCTATGCAGTTGCCATGGTGTTATTAGTGTTGCAGTGTGGCTGTGGAAGTATTGTCGGGGCATTGTTATGCAGATGTTATGATGTGAGTTTTGTTAACATGTTGCAATAGGTTTGTCGGCATGTTATCAGGTGGTTATCTCTGCAGCTGCTAAGATGTTCTGACTTTTGGTTTTTGTTAGCAGTGCAGTATGGTTGTGAGTGGTTGTCTGGGTGTTTTTATGTACTTGCTAAGGTATTCTTATTGTTTTGTGTCTTGCTAATGTGTTGCAATGTGGTTTGGGGGTTTTGTGAGTAATTAACTGGGTTTGATTATGCAGTTACTGGATTTTGGTTATGCCGTGTTTTTAACCACATTGCAGTATGGTTGTGGTGATGTTGACCCCTGTGATTTTTGTTAGCATGTTGTGATATAGTTGCAAGCATGTTATGAATTGCTATGCAGTTGTTAAGGTGGCTGCTATAACTTTGCTGTGCTGTTTTTATGGTATACTCTCTGGTTGCTAGGTAGTTTTCGACTAGCTGAAGTCTGAATAGCATTTCAATCCCTCCAATATGAGATTAAATTGTTGACAAGGCAAAAATGGCTAGTTACTTAGAAAAGCAATAGAACTGTAGGCTTCGCAAGCGGTTATGGCTGTGTTTGACTAAACATTGCACGGTTCTTTCAGCAGGATTAACTAGCAGCACGTGTGGTGATTGCAGGAGTCCATGTGTGTTTCCATGATGTGCTGAGACTGGTGTAAAGACGGATATAATGGTCATGAATAAAATATAACAATTCTGAGTTTGGATTCATTCATTCATGACCAGCTATGTTCGGCTGAACCTCACTGTTTGTATTTATGACTGTCAGGCAGGAGGAATGAATTGAATTTTCACATGAATGTAACCGCACACCACAGCAGCTGTTTTCAAGTGTCATTTAGTTTATTTAGTTCAGCCTCAAAACGTTTTTACAAAAGGTGTTTGTGTACCTGCAGTAGTTAATCATATTTTAAGTGCGCTAAATACGACAAAACCTGCTTCGTATATGTGACGCTGGACTACAAAACCATCAAAAGTCATAAGGTTCATTTTTTGAAACTGAGATTTCTTTGATGTATAGTTTGTTAGGATAGGTCAATATTTGGCTGAGATACAATAATTTGAAAATCTGGAATCTGAGGGTGCAAAAAAATCTAAATATTGAAAAATTGCCTTTAAAGTTGTCCAAATTAAGTTCTTGGTAATGCATATTGCTAATCAAAAATTAAGTTTTGATATATTTACTGTAGGAAATTTACAAAATATCTTCGTGGAACATGATCTTTACTTAATATCCTAATGATTTTTGGCATAAAAGAAAAATCGATCATTTTGACCCATACAATGTATTTTGGCTACCTGTGCTACTTATGACTGGTTTTGTAGTCCATGGTCACATATAGGGTGTGGGTAGGGTAAGGTTATGGTGTTTATAAATGGCTCTGTTTACTTGTTCTGAAACTAAATGACAACATCAGTTTCAGACCTCAGTATACAATACTGAGAAAATTACTTATAAATTGTAGTCCGCTACCAATTCTTAACTAGATAATGAAAAATGTATTTTTTAATGTAATCTATCACATTACAGGTAATGAAATCAGACTACTATTGCTTGTAGCTCCTTTTAATCTAACATTGATTTAAGTAGAATAATCTTCTGCCATATTGATATAAAAATACAAAGAGAATGAAAATAAATTCAGTTTGTTGTTATTAACAACATGAAGTTCGTTAAACTCTACATTATTCCAAGACTTCTTTGTACAGGAGCTGTAGGGTGTTTGTGTTTTTAATAAAAGCTAATAATTCAGTCATACATGAAAAATGAATGATTTTAGAATAAGAACAATCAAAATAAAACACTTACTAAAAACATAAAATATTTTATTTGCTTAACTGCATGTCATGTGACCAATAACCAACATCAGAGAACCATGAACATGCAAATGTTTAGCTGACAAAAAAAAGTTAGGAAATCACTGCATTAAATAAGAAATGATGTGAATTTGTGCATTTTGTAAGACAAAAGTCTTCCAAAGACTTAGTAATACATGGTTGAAATTCATTATCATAATGAGATAATAACAGAGTGATAATGTGTTCATCAGCAGTTGATGCAGTGTTACAATTATGAAATATTGTGTGGCCTCTCAATTTTCTGTGTAATTACAGCCACCTGACTAGAGGTCTTTGTGTGAATATCAACAAAACTGGAATGTGCTATTCTATCTACCTTATTCTTCAACACGGAAGTAAGGATGAGATGTCTGGTTCATTAGCCACTAGAGGGAAATACCTGCAATAAAACTGTTTGCACTTACAAACCTGTGTGCTCATAATTGAGATAATACATTGCGATAAAATGGTACAATACACCTCTTTGCAATATCAAACAGCAAAATGAGCTGTTTTGTACAGCTAAACATAGCTGGATGTGGATGAGAGCGGAAGCCAGACACATAAAATATACACATTTTTCCACTCTTACAGGAAAAATAAGGTGGATATAGAAAGGAAAATGTAGAAAACATAAAAGAATAATTAGGGAAAATCAATAAATGTGACCCTGGACCACAAAACCAGTCTTAAGTTGCTGGGGTATATTTGTAGCTGTAGCCAAAAATACATTGTATGGGTCAAAATTACTGATTTTTATTTTATGCCAAAATTAAGTAAAGATCATGTTCCATAAAGATATTTTGTGAAATTCCTACTGTAAATATATCAGAACTTAATATTTGATTAGTAATATCCATTGCTAAGAACTTCATTTGGACTATTGGCGATTTTCTTAATATTTAGATTTTTTTGCACCCTCAGATTCCATATATTGAAATAGTTGTATCTCGGCCAAATATTATTCTATCCTAACAAATCATACATCAATAGAAAGCTTATATATTCATAAATTATATATGTATATATTTTGAAAAATTGACTCTTATGACTGCTGTTGTGGTCCATGGTCACAAATTATGAACAATTTATTGCTATTGTGTGAATAGTATGTAGTCATGTAATCAATAAAAGTAACTGTAGTCTGATTACAAGTATTTGAAAATGTAATCTAATTACAAGTTACTTTTTGGAATCTGATTACATAATCCAGAGTACATTTAATCAGCCACTACCCAGCACCGACCATTGGGAATATTTGGAAAAAAATTGGGTCTTAAACAGACAATATGTTTAGAAATACAGACTCAGTGATCACTGGTCTAGAGTTTGAGCTCACTTATTTCATTAATGACTGTTTGCATGTGTACTGATGCTTTAACAATGTTATATGAAATTCAGTATTGCCAGTATAGTGCTTTAAAAAGTCAACTTGACCAGTAGTTGTAATTGCACTGTTTGTCCAGCAGAGGAAGCTAGTGCGTCATTTGTAAAAATCCACTGTGTGAAATGCAGTCTGCAGGTTTTGACATACGATATCTGCAGCTAGTCAAAATGAGCTGTACTCTTGTGTCTTCTTTCAGCTATCATTATCAATAAATTAATTTGCATTGATAATTGACTGCTTGTCATTTATTAATACTCATATTTAGTATACTAATCACAACACCATCCGCTGAATTGAACAACTGACCAAAAGATAGATATGTGAATAAGCTGATAGATATAGAAACTGTGAATTAAAAATTAAGTTCTGATATATAATATTCCAAATTCTGCAATACAGTGACTCCATAATTCCAGGTTCTATAATACTGTATAATTCCAAGTTTAGTTCTATAAAATTTGAATATAATGAACCTGTAACTACAAGTTCTAAAACATTTTGATTCCATAATTCCACATTCTATAGGCTGTAATATATTAAATATCAAGTTTTAGAACACTTCCATACTTTAATTCCAAGTTTGATAACATTTAGATCACATGTCATACAATTTCTTACGAATATACCACCAGTTATGTTTTCTCATGTGATTGCATTGGTATAAATGTTAATGACAGTGCTATAGCACATATTGATGTGTTAGTCTGAAGACATTAAAGCCTTCAAAGTGAGTGTTTAACCCTGCTTTAGATGTGCAACAAAGGCTTCAAAGCGCTGACACAAGTCCTTTTGTGTTTGTTTCCAGTAGTGTGTACACACATTACTCAAGATTTAGTCAAGATTCATGGAAGGTCGAGCCCATTAAAACCTCTAATCTCTTTCTCATTTGTACAGATGTGCACGGCATGCTTTCTGCAGTAATAAAGGCTGGGGGAGAGTTTGAACAGGGCGAGCGGGAGGGATCTGCAGAAGTGTCACCCAACCATGAACAGATCCACAGCTGTGTGTCTGAAGTGTACTACCAGAGAGGTGTAGCGCTCTGCTTTTCTAACAGCTTCCTCACACACATTTAGAAGCTGGTCACAGTTCTGAGCATGAAAATGCTGCACAAATTCTATGGATGAGTAGTGTTTACATAAAGAGTGTCAAAAGCATTTCACAGTTCTCCTTTGAGATATTTCTGCTGTAATTATGACAATGCTGTTTGATTTCAAATAGAAACTGGGAGTGTTGATATATGATAATTTAAAAATGAAGGATAAAATGTTGACATAGTCTTTTTATCTTATTAGCATTTTAATTATATATATATATAATTAAATAATTTTAAGTCATCCTGTGGCCTACTTTCAAAGTTTGCTGAGGCCCCTGGTCCCCTGGTCCCCTGGTTGAGAACCACTGAGATACAGTACTAAGAAATATTAACAGAATATGGAATAATTGTATTATTATTACTATTATTATTATTTTATTTTTTTTTTGTCAAAAAAAAGTGTCAAAAACAGACGGCAGTGTATTGAGACTTAGCTATGAATTATAAGACATACTGAGTCTATAATTCCAAATTCTACAATATTTTGACTCCATAATTCTAGTTCTGTAATACTGTATAATAGCTGTTTAATTCCTATAAAACTGTTCAGTAATGTTCAGTAATATCTGGACTCTTTATTTATAACCATAACATTTATAATATTTCAATTCTGTAATTTTACATTTTATAATGTACTGAATATGTGAGTTCAACATTTTTTAACTTTATAATTCCACCTTCTATAATATATAAAATCTACATTTACAAATTCCATATAACTTTAACTTTATATTTTGACATTTTTTTTTACTGTAATGACTAAATCTGTGATACTGAGTTTAGTAATAATTTCACATTGTAATTTACTATTTACTATGAAACGTACTAAGTTCTATAAATTACCTTAAATTCTGTAGTATTTATACTCTATAATTCCACATTCTATAATGTATTAAATCTATAACTAATGTTTCAATCTATGATTTCACGTTCTATTAAAATTGAATCTATAATTCCAAGTTCCATATCATTTTAACTTAAGACTTTCACATTCTATACTGTAACAGACCGAATCTAAGATCAGAAGAGTTCAGCAACATTTTCACATTGCAATTTATTATTTACTATGTCATTACGTTCTATAAACTACCATAAAATTACAAGTTTTGTAATATTTAGACTCTAATTCCAAATTCTACAATATTTTGACAATATTTTGGATAATTCCAGTATAAAAAATGTTTCATTCCTGTAAAATTGGGACTGTATTATTCTATCTTCTGTAATATTTGAACTTTTAAATTCCACATTCTTTAATGTAATGAACCTGTAACTACACGTTTTATAACATTTCGACTCCAAAATTATGACTCTAAAATTTCACCTTCTATAATATACTGAATCTATAATTACAAGCCCATGTAATTTTAACTTTATTATTTCACATTTTATACAGACTGAATCTAAGATATTGAGTTCAGTAGCATTTTTAAATTGTAATTTACTGTTTACTATGAAATTGACTAAGTTCTATAAATTACCATCAAATTCTGTAATATTTATACTCTACAATTCCACCTTCTATAACATAATCAACCCAGTTCTGTCTTAACTTGACTCTATAATTCCACATTCTGTAATAAATTGAATCTATAAATACAAGTTCTATAACATTTTCACACATTTCTAAGTTTGATATTTAATTCCACATTCTATAATATACTGAGTCTATAATTGCAAGTTCCAAAACATATTGAGCATGTAATTCCACATTCTATTATATATTTAATTTATAATTATGAATTCTAGCACATTCTCATGCAATAGTTCCAAGTTCTGTAAAATTTAGACTCTTTAATTTCACATTTCATAATATAAGGAACCTGTAAGTTCTAGAATATTTTGACTCTAAAAGTCCACATTCTAAAATTTAGAAATATTAGAGTCAAAATAACAAATTAGTATAGAACTTGTAATTACAGGTTGAATATGTTACACAATTACAAGTTCTATAATAATTTGAAACTTCAATACTACACATTTTATAATAAATTGAATCTATAATTGAAAGGCATAGGAATTTTTCTGTGTTCTGTATTTACTGTATAACTCTGAGTTCTGTAACATTTAAACTCTATACATTTAGTTAAATAATATACTAACTTAATATTTCCAAGTTCTATAATATATTGACAGTATAATTTAACTTATATATAACTTAACTTAACATATACTGTACTTAACTTACAAATATATTTATTTATTTATTTATTTATTTGAGTAATGGTATAATTTTAACTTTAGAACTGCACATTCTATACCATAATAGACTGACTATTTACTATGAAGTTCTATAAATTACTATAAAATTCTGTTGCATTAATAGTCTATAATTCCACATTCTATAATATAATCAATTCTGTATAATATAATATAATATAATATAATATAATATAATATAATATAATATAATATAATATAATATAATATATAATTCTGTAACATTTTGACTCTATGATTCCAAGTTTTGTAATATTTAGACTTTTTAATTCCACATTCTACAGAATTTTGACTCCATAATTCCAGGTTCTGTAATAATAAATGTGTAATTTCTATACAATTGGGACTGTATTATTCTATATATCCTGTAATGTTTGGACTTTTTAATTCTACATTCTGTAATATAATCAACCTATAACCACATGTTTTACAACATTTTGACTTTTTTTTTTTTTAACATTTGATTTTTGATTAAATCCAAAATTTGGATTTATATGATATTAAATCTATAATCTATAATCTTAATCTTAATCTTATTAAATCTATAATTACAAGTTCCATGTAATTTTAACTTTATAATTTTAAAATCTATACTGTAAATATGAGTTCTAGGACATTCTCACACTATAGTTCCAGGTTCTGTAATAGTTGGACTAGAATATCTAATATTTAGAATTCCATGTTTTAATATACTGAATCTATAAATACATGTTTTAGAACATTTTTACACTTTCAAACACTTGTTCACTCCATAATTCCATAATCTACAAAATATTTGATCTATAATAACTAGTTCTATTATAATTTGACACTATGATTTCACATTCTGTAATGTATTGAATCTATAACTGTATAGAACATTTCGACTTTATAATTCCAAATTCCAAATAAAGAAACACAACTATTTTGAGTTCTAGAACATTTTGGCTCTAGAATTCCGAGTTCTATGTGCTGTATACTCATATTGATGTATAACTCGAAATAACTCGTAGGTCTGTAATATTTGAACTCTTTATATGTAGTTTGTAGTTTTATAATAAACTGACTCAATATTTCCATGTTTTACAGTACATTGATGATATAATTTTCTTCGCAGGCAACATCACGGGGCAGATTCATTTTAGCAAAGGAAAACTGTAAACTGCTTCAGGATCTGCAGGAGACCAAACCTCATTGAGTTTTTATTGAAACCCTTCAGCAGATGTCAATAACAGTGATGTAAGATGAGAATCACTAGTGATATTAGACGATGGCAGGAGCGTCGTATAACACGATCCCATCAGCACAGCAAACAGACAGATGATGATGATGGTGGGAGGAGAGCAGTGAGGGCCTCTGGCTCCCCCCTCAACAATAGAGCAGACGCACCTCTAGCCTGCAGCTATTGTAGCCGTCCACATGGGGCCAGGGGTAATGGGTGAGACAGCTAAACTCTCTCTAGGGGTCCTGTCTGTGTGCTCTCTCATACACAGGAGTCAGGACACATCCCAGCGGAGACAGCACTGACAGAGGACAAACAGGAAGTGGAAAGCAGAGGAAAACGTCAACATCCTAACAGCACCATGGGGTCTAAATCCATAAAGCAAATAGAGAACTACTGCTGATTACAGTAACTTCACTCACCTGAAAACTGTACATTTAAACCAGTGCCATGCTAAGAATATTAGTAATATTATAACTGATATATATTTAATAATAAATAGTAATATATTTACTATATTTAAATTATGATTGTCGCATGTTTACTTATATAAAATGAAGACAGATAGATAGATAGACTATATATATATATATTAATAAATAGCAAAATATTGAAATATATGATTTATATGTAATTACAATTTTAGAACATTTTGATTCGATACGCTAAAAAAAAAAAAAAAAATGTGTACAAGCAATTTTAAAAAATTGCTGGTAAATTCTACAAAGAACTGCAAAGAAACGTAAATCAAAAATGAATTTTTGAAGTGGAAAAACAGAAAGACTTACAATATTTTTTTGGTAAATAATAAAAATACATCTCCAGTGATTTGTACTTATGTACAACTAAGAAAACTTTAAACTTTTTATTTTTGACATTACCTTAAATAAAATATGCACAGATTTGTCATGCAAAAAAAGGAAATAAAACAAAAAAATTAATATTATATATACATATATATATATATATATATATATATAATATATTAACATAAAATATATATATATATATAATATATTAACATAAAACATATATATATATATAATATATTAACATAAAACATATATATATATATATATATATAAACATAAAACATGCACTGATTTCTCAAGATGCAACATGCAAATAAGGAAATAAAATGAAAAAATTAAATATAATAAAAATACTTAATAATAATAATAATAATATATTAAGAAAATATCCACTGGTTTGTCACAAAAATGTCACATGCAAATAAAAAAAAATAAAATAAAAAAAAATATAAAGATTATAAAAAAAATTATAAACAACAACAACAACAATATATTAACACAATATGCACTGATTTGTCATGAAAATGTCACATGCAAAAATGGAAATAAAACAAAAAATATAAATAAAATAATAATAATAATAATAATAAAAATACAATTTAAAAAAATTAATACAATAAAAAGAATTATAAACAACAACAACATCAACAACAACAACAACAATAATAATAATAATAAAAATAATAATATATAAAAAAATAAAACATGCACTGATTTGTCACAAAATGTCACTTGCAATAAGGAAATAAAAAAATAATAATTATAAGTAATAATAACAATAATAATGAATTATTATTATTATTATTATTATTATTATTATTAATAGTAATAATAAAAATAAATAATAATAATAATAATATTAACAAATAAAACATGCACTGATTTGTCACAAAATGTCACATGCAATAAGGAAATAAAAATAATAATAATTCTAAGTAATAATAATAATGAATTATTATTATTATTATTAATAGTAATAGTAAAAATAAAAAAATAATAATAATAATAATAATAAAACAAATCTTATTTTTTCTATAAATAGGCTATAAATAACCTCGTCTTTTCATTTGAAAGTAAAATATGATTCCAGTCATGTTCTTAATGGTATTTGTGTGATTTGACCACTAGCACAGTGACTATATTATAATGGCAAAATACATAAACCCTTCAATATGAAATCAAAATGAGATGCACCGTGTGTAATAAAAATATTAACCAATATATGAAGCTTTGACTTTAATAACAAAATAAAAATAAAAATAAAATGCATTTAATGTGATAATTTAATCATTAAAATAAAAATGTTATTTAATATGACTGACAACCTGACTTTTTGTAACAACTTTTCATACTTAAAAAGTCATTAATACATCAAAGTCATGGGTTTGATTCCTAGGGAAATATTTAGACATCGACTACACTGTAAATTGTTTTAAATAAAGGCCAAATTTGCCAAATGCATTAATGAAAAATTGATGAAGCTCCTTACACTAACATTAGCACAGATTTACTTTTACAGTGTACAATATGAACTTCTCATAGCACTCAACAAGAGTGACATGATTGATATATCTGATATATCTGATGTTTTACAGGTTTGAAACAGCCAATACACAGGAAGACTTTGGTTTTTATATATTGTAGTAGTGCTGCAGTGAATCGTCCGAACAGGAAAAGAGGCGCGTCGGGGTGTGATGGGATGTGTTTGCCCATCAGGCCGGGTGTCCGGGACCCTACGGAGCACGAGAGGCGGCGTGTGTTTCTGTCTGGCTGTGTTTGCGTGTGTGCATGCGGTGAAGCTGACGAGATTAAGAGGTGGCTGATCGTTCTCTCCGCATAGCCCAACATCCCCTCCACTCGGCCCTTCTCACGCTCGCAGTTCAAAGAGAAGCAGACGCAGGCGTTGGAGGGGAGGGGAAGTGATCTCTGGCTTCCTGCTCTCTTCCTCGCAGTGTGTTATCTCCTGATCTTAACATGCCTTATCTCCTAATGAACGCCCATGACAGACACAACGAGCTCCTTAAGAGACGCTCGCACTTTTATGGCTTTAAGGATTAATCTGCAGATTTAGACGGATTTAATCTGGAGACATTTACACTCAAAACTCAAGAACGTTTCTACATGAACTTGCCTTTAAACAATGAACTTTGTGGCTTAACCCAACACAGACAGGCTGATTCAGTCATATAAAGTCATATTTGTCTGACTTGAATATCATATGAAGTACATATGTCTTATGTTACAAACTTGTAGACTCTGAAAGCTCATGCTCACTTCAAATCCCATAAAGCTTAACTTATTTACATGCCCTATGGTAAGAGGGATTGCTGTATTTAGGATTAGGATATTAAACACTTATTCACCCTTCAAAGAAAACCACAAGCACATTTTAGGTTCCCTGAAAAAAATATTTGACAGCATATGTTCACCTCAGTGGCATTTTAAAAGAACAAGTCATGTATAATATATATATATATAAATATATATATAAATCTGTACTTGCAGATAATATAATATTAATGAAATAATACTTTAAAAAGTATTTAAAGTATTTAAGTAAAAAATATTTAAGATTATAATATAAAATTAAAAATGATTACTAAATCATTTTGCATTAATCATATTTTGTCATGTTTTAAAGTACACTTATTTTACACTTACGCTAAATTATAATTTTAACTGTAGTGTGTTATTCGATATTATATTTAAAGTTAATATTTAAAATGCACTGCATCACAACTTTATTGTTACAAATGAATAATTCCAAATATATTTAAATATATTTTATAATATATAAAAATAAATAAAATAAAATAAAATAAAATAAAGTAAAACGAAATAAAATAAAATAAAATTGCTGAAGCAACCTAAATACATTCTTACCAACATAAAATAAAATTGTAAAAAAATTCTGCAGCAGCCTAAATACATTAATTCTTACCAAAATAAAAATAAAATAAAATAAAATAAAATTGCTGAAGCAACCCGAAATACATTCTTATCAAAATAAAATAAAAATAAAAAATAAAATTAATTTGCTGAAGCAACCAAAATACATTCTTACCAAAATAAAATATATATTAAAATAAAATAAAATAAAATAAAAAATAATAAAATAAAATAAAATAAAATAAAATAAAATTGCTGAAGCAAACTGAAATACATTCTTACCAAAATAAAATATAAATTAAAATAAAATAAAATGAAATAATACAAAATTTCTGCAGCAGCCTAAATACATTCATTCTTACAAAAAAAAAAAAAAAATTGTTTATTAGTTAAATCAGAATAGAAATAGCTCTTCAAGGAAACAATTGCAGGTTTACAGTACATTTGCTCTCAATTTTATCTCGTTGCTGTGTAAGGGAACAATAAATAAATAAATAAATTTCAAACTCAGCAATTCCAAAATATTAACCAGATCTCACCTATGCTCTTTCTTACTAATACAGTCCCTTTTAAACCTTAATGAAGTCTACATTGTGTTTTTTTTTCCCCTATCCAGAGGATGTCCAGTAAATTAGGCTTCATCTGATTTATTGTACATTATCGTTACGGGATGTTTAATAAATGTCTGCCCACTGTAAATGTCTGTAAATGTCTGTAAACACCACTACAGTTGATAATCTGTCTTTTATTTTTGTCTGTAATTAGTGAATGTGTCGTTTGTAGGGTCAAGAAAGGTTTGCCTCCATTCTCTGTTCCTATGCATACAAGGCAAACCAAAATTTACCTTCAACATTTCTCACATCATCACTGTTTATTCACTATAGTTTAGAAAGTGATATTAAAATATGACAAGAACCGAAAATTTTCGGTTTGACTCTATGCTACAGTTCTCAGTTTTAACATTTGCTGTAGTGGGTTAAAATAGTTCCTGTAAGTGTGACCCGTTCTCCATTTCTCTGGCGCTGTCAGCTCAGGTTAATTGTTTGTAACCCGGTGTCAGAGAGAGCTATGAGAGAGAGCAGGACTGTAATTGTCGGCTTGACCTCGCGCGCCCTCGTTTCGCTGGACCTCTTGTGAAATGTGACAGAACCTGCCGAGCTTTTTCGTCGGAGAGCTGAGTGACCTTCACTGAAAAACAGTCTGCTTCATCACACGCTGCACTAAAGAAAAACCGTCTGTTCCCGCTTATAAAACCAGGGCTAATTATATTTATATATGCTGGAGGAGGGGTCACTTTCTGAAATGTGCTATGAATTTTAATTATAGAAACAGTTATGATTGGAGCACAGTGTACATCAGGCCTGGTGAGAAAAAACTCCTGTAAAGTCATTACATGCAAAACATCCCCCTGTGAAAAATACGTACACTTTAGCATATTTTTTAAAAAAGAGCACTTATTATGGAAATAATATACAGTATAGCTTAAAAGGAATATAATTATATGAAAATGTTTTTGGAATGCAATTCTCTTATTTTATTTTATTTTATTTTATTTTATTTTATTTTATTTGTGCTGTGACTTATCTGACATTTGCTACTTTGATTTTTTTCCAGAGAAAAGTCTAGTAATTTTATTTTATTTTATTTTAATTTATTTTATTTTATTTTATGCTGTGACTTATCTGATATTTGCTACTTTGATATTTTTCCAGAAAAAAATCTAGTAATTTTATTTTATTTTATTTTATTTTATGCTGTGACTTATCTGACATTTGCTACTTTGATTTTTTTCCCAGAGAAAAGTCTAGTTATTTTATTTTATTTTATTTTATTTTGTTTTATTTTATTTTATTATGTGGAGACTTATCTGACATTTGCTACTTTGATTTTTTTTTCCCCAGAGAAAAGTCTAGTTATTTTATTTTATTTTATGTGGTGATTTATCTGGCATTTGCCGCTTTATTTTTTTTTTCCCTGAGAAAAGTCTAGTAATTTTATTTTATTTTATTTCATTTTACTTTATTATTTCATGTATTATATTTTATTTTATTTTATTTTTATTTATTTATTTATTTATTTATTTATTTATTATTTTATGCAGAGACTTATCTGACATTTACTGCTTTGATTTTTCTTCCAGAGAAAAATCTAGTAATTATTTTTATTTTATTTATTTTATTTTATTTTATTTTATTTTATTTTATTTTATTTTATTTTATTTTATTTTATTTTATTTTATTTTATCTGACAATCAGTGTTATTGTTAACTATAAAGATAAACATAAGTAAAGTTGAAATTAAATAAAATAAAAGTTTTGGCCTTAAAGATAATTTTGGCCTTAACGGAAATAAAGATAAATTAAAGCTAAACAGACAAATAATAAAACTGTACATAAAAATGCTAAATATTCAAATAACTGATCAATTTAAATACTGACAAATATTATAATATATAAACAATTAAAACATAACCATTTGACAATTCATTATTCATTTATTCAATAAATAATTATTTTTGGCTACAACATATTTTAATTATTCATTCCTGGAAGGCCGTAGTGTTAAAGGCTCTTGCGTTTAAGTTGCTCGGTCAAAACAGCACTTCCTTTTCCAGTCTGACACTTTGACTGTTTGTGTCATGTTGAGGATTGGGTTGAGCGGCCAGAAACAGAAGAGCAGTGATTGAGCAAGAAGAGCAGAGAAAACAGAGGACAGAGAGATAGAGAGAGGCCAAAGATGAAGGGACGGCAGAAGAAAGGGGGTAATTACTGGCCCTTTCTTATGGAAATGCTAATGAAGTAGGAGAGAGGCCAGCAGACAATGGGGGCTGCGAGCGGCTCGAGCGTCCTCATGTAAACAGCTTCCTGTCATGGAGCCATTTAGCCCTCACTTTTACTGACTAACAAGACATCTCCACGCCAACTACAAAGAGCCCGTCTTCATCAAAGACGCCAGCGGAGCTCCTCGCACGGCTTACAGCGCGCTGTTCCCAGGAACGGGACGCCACAGGCCCGGATTTGCCATCTTTGACAACGAAAGAGATCAGCTTTTGTCCAGATCAGAAGTAAATGTCAGGGCAGCGTCACTGTAAATGACAGACTCTAAAAATGCACAGTTTTGGTTGAGTTACTTCAACAAACATGATCATTTTCAGCCTTTTTTTTTTCCTTTTCTAAGCTTAGAAATGTAATAAATGATTGTTCTGTGTGTCTGTGTTATTTGAGGTGACTGAATTACTGTGCACTCCAGAATTACTTAGTCATCTTACACACACACACACACAGATTGAGTCGCACATACATGCCATGCGGCTCCTGAGCACATCCAGTCATCTGACTCATGCTGACATTTCATCTATTATGAAGTATATCCTCTCCATCCGCTCGCCTACGCTCATAAATTGACATAAATTTTCATATTAGACACTTGAGTGTGAATATACACTGGAGATGAATATTGTTAGCAATCATGACTGCCAGCACAAAGGGAATTTAGAGAATTATGCTTTTATATTTTGACGAAAACGTATGCTCATAAAAAGTTATATTAAAATAGTAATATATATATATATATATATACAGTGTTGGGGGTAATGCATTACAAGTAACACGAGTTACGTAATATTATTACTTTTTCCAAGTAACTAGTAAAGTAATGCTTTACTTTTTAATTGACAAGAAAATATCTGAGTTACTTTTTTCAAATAAGTAATGCCAGTTATTTTTCCCCCCATTTATTGATTAAAAGCTCTCCTGTCCCCATGGAGAGAGAAATAGGAAGTAAGATGTTATATCTAAACTAAATGTGAACATGCATTAATTCATCTCACGTACAAAAAACAGATTCAGTATTCCTCAAAATGAAATTCAACTCAGAATATGATGCAAACCTGCAATAATTAAATATGTTAAATAATACAAATATCCTTTATGCAGTTAATCACATTTTATCAACCGGTGTCTTTGCTGCAGACCTTCGATGATGCAATTCAACCATACTAATAAGCAAAAATTACTCAAGATAATCTAACATTTGTTTTCCTTTTTTTTTTTTTTATTGCTGAAGAGTTGACATTTTTTGCTTCTGCGGTCTACTGTACAGACGTGAATTTACTTTTCCCAAAGCCTGAGGCTTTTGGTGTGAAAAGGCTTTTACATTTGCCAAAAATAGAGCTTTTTATATTAAAAACAAACAAGCAAGCCCTGCCCAGATTTAAAAAGTAACGCAAAAGTAAAGTAATGCATTACTTTCCATAAAAAATAGCTAAGTACTAGTTACTTTTTTAGTGCATACCTCTATATTGTAATGCATTACTTTTAAAAGTAACTTTCCCCAACACTGTATATATATATATATACATATATAAAAATATATATAAAATAGTTACCACCACTTAATTGTAGTGATACTTTGTTTTGTTTCAAAAGGGCTTTTACCTTTTACATTTTCCTCTATTTTATATAGCTGTTTTTTGTTTTGTTTTGTTGGTTTTGTTTTGATGACAGTGTCTGTCTCTATGTTTTGTTTTTTTTGAATGTCTAACTCCAGGTCAACACATCTTAACTGTATTGACATTTTGTTTAGTTTGAAAAAGCTTTATTTATTTATGTATGTATGTATGTATGTATGAATGTATGTATGTATGTATGTATGTATGTATGTATGTATGTATGAATGCATGTTAAATTGCTGGGAGATTTTTATTCATTTACTTATTTTTTGTTTATGTTTTATTGATCTCTAATCTCTCCAAGTTACTGCAGTTTAACTGTAGCGTAATTTTCTGTTGTTTGACAAAGTTTTTAAGTTTTAAATTTAATATTGTTGTTTTTTTTTGTTTGTTTGTTTGTTTGTTTTGTTGTTTGTTTGTCTGTTTGTTTGTTTTGTTCGGTTGTCTAACTCCACGTTACCACATTATAATTGTAGTGACATTTTGTTTTGTTTTAAAAAAAAAACTTTTTTTTTTTTTTCATGTTAAATTGCTTTTTTTGTTTCATTTTCATTTATTTATTTTTTGTTTTGTGTGGATGACAATTTCTAAAAGTTTTTAAGTTTTAAATTTAATATTGCTGTTTTGTTTGTTTGTTTGCTTTTGTTTTATTTAAAAAAGCTATTAAAACCTATTTTGTTGCTATTTTCATGTCAAATTGCTGATTTGTTTTGTTTTGTTTTATTGTTAAGGTAACAAAGTTAGCACATCTTAATTTTAATGATTTAATTTTGTTTTGTTTGAAAAGGCTTTAAATTTGTGTTTTGGGTTTGTTGCTGGGTTTTTATTTGTTTGTTTGTTTGTTTGTTTGTTTGACAATCTCTAATTCTGAATTAAAGCAGTTTAATTGTAGTTTAATTTTCTGTTGTTTGACAAAGTTTTTAAGTTTTAAATGTAATATTTCAGATTTTGTTAGTTGGTTTGGTTTTGTGTTTTGTTTGTTTGGTTTTATTTTGATGACAATATCTAACTCCAGGTTACCACATCTTAACTATAGTGACATTTTGTTGTATTTGAAAAGGCTTTTAAAATATTATATTTTATTTTCATGTTAAATGTTTTTTGTTTTGTTTTGCTTTGATGATCATTTCTCATTCCAAGTTATTTGAATGTAGTGTCATTTTCTTTAGTTTGACAAAGTTTTAATATTTATTTAAATTTTATATTGCTGTTTGTTTGTTTTCGTTTGGTTTTGATAACAATGTCTAACTCCAAGTTTTGTTGTGTTGTAAAGGCCTAATTTTTATTTAAATGTTTGTTTTTGTTGTTGTTTAGTTTAGATGACACTAGTGTCTAATTCCAAGTTAACACAAATTAATGTTATATCGCTTTTTTGACAGTAGAGACTAACTAAAAGTTACCACATATTATTGTATTGAAATTAACTGTGAAAACTATTGTATTTTAGTGAACATGAGGACGATACTGTAACAACACTGAGAATGAGTACAACATCCCTGTGCCACATCAGCAGATCTTCATCTTTTCTGTTTACTTGTTGAAGAAGTGATTCATGACAAACCACTGGCTCATAATCGCAGCAGGGCTGACCGACCCTCGGCGGACGGTGAAACAGCAGATCGTCCTGTAGGGGGCGACGGCTCAGGTGTCCACGGGCAGACGGATCGCTCCGGCCCACGGCTTTAGTAAAGGAGCCAGGATTAGGGGGCTGTATCTATTGTCCTTTAATGAGTGTCTTTGATCTGGGCCCAGCGTTTAGTGTTTGTACACCTGGGCCGCTGCGGCGGTGCTGGCTGAGGCTCTGCGGTGCTGTGTGGGGGCGGTGGACGATGTGGATGGGGGTTATGGGGGAGATCCAGCATCGCGCAGGTAACACTTCCCAGTGAGCCACTGCTGCTGGCGTGGGAATGCAGTAAAAAGAGTCCCGCTAAGGGCCCTGCCCCCTTTGTTTGCCCTGGTTTATGGTCTGCTGGCCCACAGATCCTATATGGAGCCCCAGACAGACACGTAGAGCTCAGGCTTCATAAACTACAGCGGGAAGAGCTACTGTATGAGATCTGTCAGTCCTCAGTTATGCCACTGAACTCAGAGCATTTCAAGCACTGAGCTAGTAATCAACGGTATCATTTTTACATGATATAACTGTGGTTTAAACAACTGAATAATTACAGTACGATGACTTTAGATTCTTCAGGTTTGCTATTATCAAGTCTGGTGAGAGTCAGTCAGCTCTGCTGCAAACCTGAGCACAGTGGTTAGTCATGAATCTCTTCTTTAAGTGAAAAGAATAGATGCAGATTGACATGACACAGATTCACAGGACTGTTTTACTCATTTTCAGTGTTCGTACAGTGTTATTCTTTTAAAAAGGACAAGCTTAGTTTCCTCTAAAATAACACAGTTATTGCAGTTAACGTCACTACAATAAAGTTGTGATAGCTTAACAAACAAAAAAACACCCAATATAGAATGGAAAAAAAAAAAAAAAAAAAAAATCTTTTTCAAACAAACCAAAATTAAGCAGCAATAACTTGGAGTTAGACTCTACTGTCAACAAAAAAAAAAAAAAAAAAAAAAAAAAAAAAAAAAGAAGGCAAAGCAAGACAAAATAAAAAACAAACACTGTAAAATATAACAGTTTAAAGTAAAAATACAAAAGAAGAAAAAAATAGTGCTATCATGAATATTTTTTTTTATATATTATCATATTAAATTATATATATATATATATATATATATATATATATATATATGTATATTATGTTATAGTAATGAAAACAAGACTTTGTATTTTGCATTTGCATAGAAATTGCAGGTAAAATGTAATGTACATATCCTATTTATTATTATTATTCATTAATAACAACAGCAACAACAATAATAATCATTTAATAATAAATTCGAAGTACATTTTATAAAAAAAATTTTACCTGGATTTTTTTTTCCTGAGTCACTTGCTAGAATAATTATCTAATGAAAACTTAAACATTAAATAAATAAATAAATAAATAAATACATACATAAACACCTTCAAAAAATCCACACTTTTAAAACTTTTAAACTGATCATTTCAACTGTTATAAAGCAAAGACAACCAGAGAGTTATTCTGTGTATTATTATGCATTAGTTAAAAAGTTTGTGGTAGTGAAAAAAGCAAAACTCTGGAGCTTTTCACATGCTACGATTTTCAGCAACGCTTTACTATAAGATTCCATTAGTTAAACAATGGTGTTTGTACCAGTTAATGTATTAACTAACATGAACAAACAGTGAACAATACATGTATTACAATATTTATTCATCTTTGTTTGGTAATGAAAATGTAGTTGTTCTTTGTTAGTTCATGTTAATCCACAGTGCATTAACTAATGTTAACAAACACAACTTTTAATTTTAATAATGCATTAGTAAATGTTGAAATTAACAATAACTACGATTTTGTTGTACAAGTATTGTTTTAGTTCATGTTAACTAATGTTAAGTAATGAATCTTTTTGTAAAGTTTTACCAGATTTTCTAAAATTGTACACATGCCTGCTAGTTGTTTTCCTGCTAGTTGAGTTCGTGCTAGTAAACTGAACGTAATCAGAAGCAGCATTACTGTATAAACACTCTCAGAAAGGTACAAAAAAAAAAAGCTCAAAAAGGTACAAAACCTGTCACTGGAGTCATATCATTTCAAAAGGTACACCACTAAAGGGTGCATATAAATACCTTGAAGGTGCATACAAGTACCTACATATTAGTAACAAAATGGTACAGCTTAGTACTTTTTAAAAAAGGTACCACCTCAGTGACAGCTTTTGTACCTTTTTTCTGAGATTGAATAAAACGTATCTTTGCATAAACCGCACACCTACTTTGTGGAGACATAAAGTTTCAGTAATATCTGTCTGTTGGGTTTTGATGAAGACAGAGGCCATTTTTAGCCTGTAGCTACAAGAGTCCTCATGATGACGACATCATAGCCAGAGGCTGAGAGGAAATGAAGCATCAGCTTTACACCTACAGCATCACTGCTTATGTGTTTCTACATACACTGTATTTATAATGCCATTGTTTCCACTTGCATTCAGAGCCTGTCTGATACAGAACAATCACAGGAAGAGGAAGTAAAACTATGTTATGTTTATATGCAATTAAAAATTTTAGCTGTGACAAATACGTTTCCTTGATATAATCCATTTATGCGCCACGAGTGTGTGTGTGTGTGTGTGTGTGTGTGTGTGTGCTGGTGCTGCGGTGAATGTTTTAATTATGTTTTTTTCACACACTGGTGAGTGTTGACCTCAGTGAGACTCCACAAAACAAGACGAAATCTGCTTAGAGAAACATCTCTGTTACACACACTCAACTCTTCACTTGTTTAAACATAAAACAACTCATTTTTATTCTGTGAGAGACACTCGACACATGAGCAGGTCAGTTATTAAAATATGACAAGTCTAATGTTGTGCAGGTCTGTAAGCTGCAGGAACAATGTAAAAGGCAACACTTGAAACACATTTTTCTTTTCCATTATAGAAGCCAACATCAAAATCAAGTGTATTAAAATCATGTGAAGTTTTCTGTTTTGATTTTAGAACTATGAATCTTTCTGATCATCACTCTCAGTAAAAAAAAGGTACAAAAGCTGTCACTGGGGTTTTGCCAAAAGGTACAAATATGTACCATTAAGGTACTAATTTGTATATTTGAGATACATGTACCTTTAAAGGTATAAATATGCACTCTTCAAGGGTAAATAAAATACAAAGCTGTACTTTTTGAAAAGGCAACCACCCCAGTGACAGCTTTTGTACCTTTTTGTCTGAGAGTGTACTGACTGAATGGTGATTCGTGGCACAGATATCTGCACATGCTCTCTGTGCGCTGGTTTCAGCATATTATAGTAATGAGTTCATGTATGATTTATGTAAGCCAAAACAATAAAATGGCATTTTTATATCAGCCAAACTAGTTTGCCAGTGTAGATTTGCATGTTTGAAACAGTCATGAGTATGCAGTACTTGTGTGAGGAGTGAGAGTCTAATGAGTTGTTATGAGTGTGTGTTTGTTGCTGGGCAGCCTGAGTTCAGATTATGCTGTAAATCAGTGTGTTGTCACTGTGTCTGTGTGCTCACACCACATCACACTCATGTGAGATCACAGACATGTTTCCATGCCAGCACACTTGGAAAAATAATAATTGAAAATGTCACTGGAAAAATAATAATTAGATCGCATATATTATTATTATTATTATTATTATTATTATTATTATTGTGTGAGAGTGCTTGTTATTAAAGGAGAAGTCCACTTCCAAAACAAAGATTCACAGATAATGTACTCACCCCCTTGTCATTCAAGATGTTCATGTCTTTCTGTCTTCAGTCGTAAAGAAATTCTTTAGAAATTTTAAGGAAAACATTTCAGGATTTTTTCTCAATGTAATGGACTGATATGGTGCCCCGATTTTGAACTTCCAAAATGCAGTTTAAACGCAGCTTCAAACGATCACAAATGCAGTTGTAAATGATCCCAGCTGAGGAAGAAGGGTCTTATCTAGTGAAACGATTGGTTATTTTCATAAAAATAATACAATTTAAACACTTTTTAATCTCAAATGCTCGTCTTGCTTTTCTCTCCCTGAACTCTGTCGAAAAACTCCAATTGTATTTTCTCCCTCAACTTCAAAAATCATTTCAAAATCATCCTACATCGCTGCAGAAGTACCAACCCAGTATTTGCAAAGTGAACATGCAAAGAAGATCAAACACCCTTAACAAAAAACGTAAAACAGTGATATAGGACGATTTTGAAGTTGAGGGAGAACTTGAGATGGGAGTTTTTCAACATACACTAACTGTCATGAACCGGAACAAAAACAGTCCAGGCAGAGTAAGACAAGACGAGCGTTTGACATTAAAAAGTATATAAATTGTTTTATTTTTGTTAAAATAACTGATTGCTTCGCTAAATAAGACCCTTCTTCCTCAGCTGGGATCAATTACAACCGCATTTGGGATCATTTGAAGCTGCATTTAAACTGCGTTTTGGAAGTTCAAAATCAGGGCACCATATCAGTCCATTATATGGAGAAAAATCCTGAAATGTTTTCCTCAAAAAACATAATTTCTTTACGACTGAAGAAAGACATGAACATCTTGGATGACAAGGGGGTGAGTATATTATTTTTAAATTGTTGTTCTGGAAGTGAACAACTCCTTTAAAGCAGGTGCAGTACTGATGAGGCCCTGGATCAGACAATTTGCTTTTAAATTGAATGAATAACTGAGAAAAAATAGTGTCAAATATAAAATAGTAATAGAAAAAGAAATAAAAAAAGAAATGTATTATATTATGTATGTATGAAATTGTATGAATGTATTATATGTACAATAGTGCATAGTTTTATATAAAACGTTAAGTATTTTTTGCTTTTTTGTGCAAAGGAGACATTAAATAGTTCAAATGTGACAGTAAAGACATTTATAATGTTACAAAAGATTTCTATTTCAAATAAACGCTGTTCTTTTGAACTTTCTATTTATCAAAGAATCCTGAACAAAAATGTAACAGTTTCCACTAAATATATCTGTATTTAACATTGATAATAATAATAATAAAATGTTTCTTGAGCAGAAAATCCTCATATTAGAATGATTTCTGAATGATCATGTGACACTGAAGACTGGAGTAATGATGCTGAAAATTCAGCTTTGATCACAGGAATAAATTACATTTTATCATATATTCACATAGGAAACATCTGTTTTAAATCTTTTTGGTTTTAAATATTTCAATTTTTTTCCTCCATAAAATTGAAGCCTTGGTGAGCTTAAAAGACTTAAAAAATTATTAAAGTAAAAAAAAAAATACTTATAAAAAGCATTAAGGTACTAAAAAATGTACTAAAAGAATAAAAACTTCATAAAAAACTATATTAATACTATATTATTATAACTACTTAAACTATAAAAAACTATATAAACTATATTATTATAACTACTTAAAAACGTCAAATTAAACAGGAAGCATAAAAACCTAGTAAAATATTAATAAAAACCATAATATATTTATGATACTAAAACATAAACACTGATGTTTAAGTGTCTAACTTCAAGTGGCAGATGTAATTACTGTCATGTCCATTTTTTTAAGGTGTTAATAATCATAATAGAAATGAAATGGTTACCAATTCTAACAATCAGGCTAAAATATGATTAAATAATGACGACCAATCAGCTAAATAAATAAATAACAGTCAGATTTGAAGCTGTCAAATAAAAACGGCTAAATAGTTATTTTGGATCGTACACAATTATGATATGATGGACGTATACACAATAAAAATAAATAAATAAATAAATAAAAAAAAAACTGTGACCGAATAATAAAATAGTAATGCAAAAATATAAAAAAAAGAGTAGTGTTTACGTATTATATTAAGTAAATACAAAAAGTTTATGTATAGTGTATACTATAAAATGTAACTACTAAATCAAAAGTTTGAGGTCAGTAAGAAAAATGTTACTTGTATTTAGCAAAGATACATTAAAGTGAATCAAAAAGTGACAGTAAATACATTTAGAATGTTGCAAAAATTCTATTTTAAATAAATGCTATTTTTTACACTTTCTATTAATCAAAAATAGCCTTATTTATCAACACAGTAAAAAAATAACAGTCAGTTTTGGAGTTTGAATGGCTCCGCATATTAAGAAAACAGCTGAATGCTTATTTTGGCTCAAAACGTAAAAGACTCTAAAAAAACGTTAAAAGGTATTTAATGTATTTGTATATTTCAGTGGATGTTCACATTATCTGGAATCATCAATATTTTTTGTTTATGTTCAGTGTCAGAAGCAGTTTGTCAAATCTTTTCTAATGACAAACTGAACAAGCGTGTAATCTGATGCTGTGATGATCCTCCACAGTGGCGTGGAAAAATGTTCCTCTATGATTTTCTCTGTGGCCGTCGTCTGTCTGTCTGTGTGTTTCTTGAGCTCTCACCTCACTGTGTCCTACAGGATGAAGTTCATCAGGAGCTTCTGAAGCAAGGCCATCTTCTCTCCCTCGCTCATTAGCATCCAAAAGGTCTGACGTCTATTGCGTGGAGGGGGGCGAGAGTGAGGGAGAGGGGAACAATTACTGTCCCTCCAGTCTTTTTTATCCTTTTCAAAGGCCAGGGTGATTAGGAGAGGAAAGTTTAGATTTCCTGAACTTGAAGTGGAAACGCAGCAGTGACAGACGCATCTCAGGACTCAATCCACATCTGGCTGAGAGCGGGTGGGGGGAGAGTCTGTGCGCCTCCACACACACACACACACACTGTCCTGCACTGATGGAAAACCACACTTACAATACAGTCACTACTGTGCTACTGAAACCAAACCTAGCTAGTTTCAAACCGACTGTAACACACTTGAGAAGTAAATAAAGCAGCCAAATTTAGCTTATATTGAAATTTTCATTTTATTGATGCTTGTATGCGCTCAATTGTACTTATTCTTATAAACTGAAACTAAAGCTAATACTAAAAACCATAAAAACACATTTTCATTATGAAATAAAATAAATGATAGCTGGAAAATTAAATTAAATTAAAAAATTAAATTAAATTAAATTAAATTAAAAAATAAAACTATTTTAGCTATTTTGCAGGACAACATTTCTTATTTTAACTTAATCTCACTTGAAGTGAAATAATAACAATAAATTTGAATTTGAACGAGTGAACGAATGAAGGAATTTTACTAAAAATTAATTAAAACTATATAGACATTAAAAAAACTAAAACTACTAAACATGACAAAAACACAAGACAAAAACTTTTTTATTAAAATAAAAAGGAAAGATAAAAGCAAAGTAAAAATGAATAAGAAACTATAATAGTGTCTTTATAATACTAAAATAACACTGAATTAAATTCAACATGGCTGATGCAATTACTGTCATGCCAAGAAAATAACTCCAAAAATTTATTTATTTATTTATTTATTTATAAGCAGTTGTTAATAATCATGTGAAATGAAATGGTTAACAATTCCAGCATTCAGGTTAAAATATAATTAAGTAATAAATAAAATAAAATAAAAAAATGAAATAAAATAAATAATATAAAATAAAAAATAAAATACAACAACAACAACAAAAATGTTTACTTCATCTAGTCTCCAAGGCAACATTTCTCACTTTTAATTTTGTTTCACTTGGTGTATAAAATAACAAAACACATATAAAAATAAAAACAATATAGACATATAAAATATATAAAAACTACTAAACATAGTTTAGATAAAGACAAAAAAATGTATAAAATATAAAAAGAAATATTTCAGGCTAAAATATGATATGACTAACCCACATAATAATTAACAACAACAACAACAATAACAATAATAATAATAATAATAATAATAAACAAACAAACAATAAATAAATAATATAAACTAATAATAATAATAATAAAAGTTATATTTGATCCAAATAGTTATTTTGAATCACACAAAACTGTATTTTGACATGATGGACCGATACACAATATTATTTAAAATAAGTGAAAAATAATAAAATAGTAATACAATAAATAAATAAATACAAATAAAAAGTAGTTTACAGTGTTATATTCATTCTAAGCTTCTACGATATTTAAAAAAAAAAAAAGTAATACTTTTATTCAGCAACTATACAATCAAAAAATGATAGTAAACATTTATAATGTTACAAAAATTTCTATTTCAAATAAATGATATTATTTTAAACTTTCTATTTATCTATTTTTTAAATAACTAAAAATAGCACTATTTTTCAACATAATAAAAAAACTGTCAAGTTTGGAGCATGAACGCCTCCACAGATTAAGAAAACAGCTGAATGCTTATTTTGGCGCAGACAAAATGTGTGTGTGTATCTTGTCTCTTTTATTTTCCAAGCACTGACTCATCCGCCTGCCCTGTTTACTGATTTAGGCCGGAGAGGAGAAGTGTGGAAAATATGCATCTTCTCTTATAAGTGTCCTTTTGTGGAGCACCAGGCCTCTGTAATATTTCTCACTGAGGTGAGAGGCTCCTTATGCCAGAGACAGACCACATCGCTTAACCCCTCCAGCACCGGACACAAAACCTACACACACACAGTCAGCACACATGAAAACACAGAGAAAATTAAATAACACCAGACAAAAAAAGCACTTTTATGGCAACATCTAAATGAACTATTCAGGTTTTTACAGCCATTTACTTTATTATTGTGTGTTTCTTTTTTGCTGAAGGATGAAATCCAATTCAAATATGGTTAACAAAATGTTAACTTTTGCTTAAAACTAAGTTCACAACATCTTAGTTGGTCATTCTAAAACCAAACATATTAGTCATGAGTTGCGAATATCAGAGGCTGAGTGAGATGCTCGTTTCCTCACGTATATAGTGTGTGTGTGTGTGTGTGTGTGTGTGTGTGTGTGTGTGTGAAACAGAAGCTCAGAAGAGTGAGTTGATGTGTCTGATGACAGGCTGTTTGCTCCTCTGTAAATCAGCCGAATCTGAGTAGAAAGGTGTGAGGGCCCTTCACATTTACGGCCCCTGAGAAGTGCAGACTACATCAACATCCTCTATCATCAACTCCAAGTGCAGCAGAAACAGTGCTCATAAAACTGACATCAATGCTCCCATACTGAATCATGTATGACTAATATTAAAATAAACTCAGTTGTGAAATATTATAACTAAGGTGGTTTAAAAATTGTTTAAATGTACCAGTCACATTTTTTTTTTTTACTACAAACATGGTGAATAAAGATTTGTGCAAATAAACATTAACCACAGACAACACAGATATTAACCTTTTTTGAACATTTTATTTAATGAGTTTTAGATCGCAATTCACTGTGCCACGACATACACTGTAAAAAACAATTTGTTGAGTCAACTTAAAATAATTTGTAACCTGGCTGCCTTAAAATTTTTAGTTCAGTCAACTCAAAAAAAAGTTTATTCAACTTGAAATGTTAAATTATACTAAGTGACAACTTAGATATTTGAGTTGAATCAACTTAAAATTTTAAGGCAGCTGGGTTACTTACCCATCGGTTCAGTTTAGCAAACACAAATATCCAAGTTGTTACTTAGTACAACTTAACATTTCAAGTTGAATAAACTTATTTTAGTTGACTGAACTTAACATATTAAGGCAGCAGGGTAACAAATTATTTTAAGATGACTCAACAAATTGTTTTTTTTTTTTTTTTTTTTTTTTTTACAGTGTATGTGACCCTGGACCACAAAACCAAGGGTACATTTTTTGGAAAGTGAGATTTATACATCATCTGAAAGCTGAATAAATAAGCTTTTGATATGACAGTATTCTATGGGACAATATTTGGCTGAGACACATCTATTTGAAAATCTGTAATCTGAGGGTGCAAAAAACAAACAAACAAAATATTGAGAAAATCACCTTTAAAGTTGTCCAAATGAAGTTCTTAGCAATGCATATTACTAATCAAAAATTAAGTGTTGATATATTTACGTTAGAAAATGTACAAAACATGATGTTTACTTAATATCTTAATGATTTTTGTCATAAAAGAAAAATCAATCATTTTGACCCATACAATGTATTGTTGGCTACTGCTACAAATATACCCGTGCTAATTAAAAGACTGTTTTAATAAGTAATATGACGTCATAAAATAAAAACTTGAGCATATGACACTGCTGTCATTGTCCTATAAACTTAAAATGCCAATAACCTAATATAAACCATACATTTATTGAGCGCGATATTCAAAACTTTAAATTCAAATTGGCGCGAAGTAAAACAATTTAAAAATATTTAAATATTTGTTTCAAAAAATTTAAAAGTAACAATATTTCTACAATTATAATTACAATTTTAATGATTTAAAAAAACGATAAGACGCAAAATATGTTAGTTGAAAATAATGTTTATTATTTTAAACTTTGAATAAATGTTCTAACTGCATATTTAGACTGCGCGGGTTGAAAAGCACCGCTATTGCTGTCGGACGCTCATCTGGCTGGACTGGAGTCATGCTGGATTAAGGAAATTCACACATATCACCTTCGGGCCATCCACACTTCAGTCGAGCACTGGCGCAGGACGCGTCAATGGCCGCATCCTAATGGGCCGTCCCAGTAAACACGAGCTTTCTCACATGTGTATCTGGGACAACAAAAGATTAGCATTATTCGCAAATATACAACTGAGTTCAAAGGCAGCGCGGAGCAGACACTGTCTCTCTTCCTTCTTTTGTTTCAAAGACGAGCTCCCGAATAGGAAAACAAGTTTGGATTAGGCTACTATCCTGCCACGCATATCTAAACCCAGATGTTATAGGGGTAAATATTTCCATGTGAAATCAATCTAATAACAACACAAACATATTCAAAAATAAGAAATGTATTTTAACTATTTAATATTATGTCCAATAAAAATTTGAGGAACAAATAACAAACTACACAATGTGTAAAGATAAATTTAAAAGTGTAAAATAAATAAATAAAATAAAATAAATGTTTACAGCTCAGTTTAATATATTAAGTTGTGTCTGTGCAATGCTTATAATTTGTACACAAAGTCATTTCCCTCTTTTTATTGAATTTTTTTTTTTTTACACAAAGGCCTGTATTTGCATTCACTGAAGACTTTCAAACACTTCAACACTTTGTAATGGGCCACTATGTATGTCAAGAATACTTTCCGTTTTGTGGCGACAAATTATCGGCCGCTATTAGGGCGCGATGGGCCTGGTCTCGGCTCCGGGTCACGCCCCGTAACAGCGGGTGCTCCGTATCGGGCCCTTTAAAAAGGCTCCCGGCGCGTTAAAAGGGCAGATCGAGACGCGCTGTCAAAGCATCGCAACCCAACGGGATTTAGTGATTTCGGACTTATATTTATTTGATCGGAAATATGTCTTCCTCAAGTCCCGACCAGCGCCTGGATCACCTCCTGAGCGCCGTGGAGAGCGAGTTTCAGAAGGGCAGCGAGAAAGGCGACGCGTCCGAGCGGGATATTAAACTTTCCCTAGAAGACGCGGAGTTGTGGAGCAAATTTAAAGAGCTCACCAATGAGATGATTGTCACCAAGACTGGAAGGTAAGATGAGGTTTGACGCAGATGTACTAAAACTCGTATTTTTAATATATATATATTTTTTTTCATTAAGGCTCCTTATCTAAAGTTTAAAATAAAACCACAGTCAGTGAAATTTCGGTCGGTCATGGCTAAGAAAACGTTTTAGCACCGTCGCTACGATCGCGTATTTGCGGTCTGGTTTTGTTCATTTAGAATACTATTATTTTTTATTTTTATTTTTTTGACCAATCTTTGTTTCGTCTTCTAGGCGAATGTTTCCCGTGCTCAGAGCCAGTGTAACCGGCCTGGACCCCAACGCGATGTACTCCGTCCTGCTGGATTTTGTGGCGGCCGATAATAACCGGTGGAAATATGTGAACGGTGAATGGGTGCCTGGCGGGAAACCCGAACCTCAGAGCCCGAGCTGCGTCTACATCCATCCGGACTCACCCAACTTCGGCGCACACTGGATGAAAGCACCCGTCTCTTTCAGCAAAGTCAAACTCTCCAATAAACTCAATGGTGGAGGACAGGTAAATAAACTCTTTAGTTCTCAACGGTGGAACAATTATTTAAAATATGAAAATACATTTATTAGATAGCTTATGACATTTCATAACTGTTGTTTTCTTCTTTTTTTAGATTATGTTGAACTCTTTGCACAAATACGAACCCAGGATTCACATAGTGAAAGTCGGAGGGATCCAGAAAATGATCAGCAGCCAGTCTTTTCCTGAGACTCAGTTTATTGCAGTCACAGCTTATCAGAATGAAGAGGTGAGTGTTTGTTAAATAAAGCCTGAGATGCATCTCCAACCTTCAGAATGTCTCTTTATATTAATTTGCACTAATTATTTTTCAGATCACTGCTCTGAAGATCAAGCACAACCCATTTGCCAAAGCATTCCTGGATGCCAAAGAAAGGTATGCAATTACTCAACATAATTTCTCTTTAAAAGCCATTCAGTTAGATTTTGTTATGCACTTATTGATAAAACTGAACTTTATTTGATTTGCAGAAGTGACCACAAGGAAGTCCCAGACCACAGCACTGACAACCAGCAATCTGGATACTCGCAACGTAAGTAGCCTAAACCAGAACTTCACAAACAACTAAAACTCCTGTCAAACAGTGTCTTTTGGCATTTTTAACGCATATGTCTTCCTCTAACAGTTGGTGGCTGGTTCCTGCCTAGTAACGGCCCTATGGGCCCCAGTAGCAGCCCGCCTCAGTTCAACGGGGCCCCCGTTCACTCCTCTGGCTCATACTGCGAGAGATACTCCAGCCTGAGGAACCACAGAGCTGCTCCGTATCCCAGCCATTACCCTCACCGCAGCACTAGCACCAGTAAGAGCCCTAAAAATGATATATGTGTCCATTGAACACTCTTAGAAATAAAGCTTCTTTATCTGCATCAATGGTTCCATGAAGAACCTCAAACATCCATGGAATGTTAACATTCCACAAAAGGTTCTAAAAAATGTTCTTTAGAATGTTCATCACACCAGCATTTTTTTTTTTAGATTTGTAGAATGTTCTTCACATTATGACATCATTGCAAAATCATCTTTTAGAACCTTATTTTTGAGAGTGTAGCTTCTTGGACCAGAAAGGTTTTATTGTATATTTTTAATCCATTCCTTTTCATTTCTTAATTTCTTGTGTTTTGCTTGTAGATAACTACATGGACAACTCTTCAGGAAGTCTTGCTTCTCACGATAGCTGGTCGGCCCTGCAGATACCCAACTCTAGTGGCATGGGAACTCTGGCCCACACCACTAATACTACCTCCAACACCAGGTCGGTACTTCCTACATCTAAACAAAGATCTCTCTAAGATTTTATAGTGGATTCACTGGCTAACCTGTGCTTTCTGCATTACAGCCAGTACCCAAGCTTGTGGTCTGTCGCGGGGACGACTCTCACTCCCTCGGGCTCAGCATCGGGGTCCATCACGGGCGGCCTGACGTCTCAGTTCCTGCGCGGTTCTTCGGTTTCCTACTCGGGGCTGACCTCCTCTCTGCCCGTGTCCTCTCCTTCCTCGATGTATGACCCGGGCCTGAGCGAGGTTGGCGTTGGAGACGCCCAGTTTGAGAGCTCCATCGCCAGGCTTACAGCGTCCTGGGCGCCTGTGGCACAAAGCTACTGAGAGCCTTCAAACTGTGACTTTCAGGACTTGAGGTGAAGATCCTACAAACGCTGGTCAGAAGTTTGCTTCCAGAGGGAATGTAGAAGACAATCAGAACGCCTGTGCGAATGGAAACGGGTTGATTTTCTTAATTCATATCTGCATGGTATCGTGGCATGAAGTAACGCAATCGAGACCTGACGAGAGACAATCACTTATTCATAGAGTATCCGAAGTATATGAATTTTTGATGTTAGCCATAAAAATGGGGCCAATTATGGTTTATTGTTCTTAATAATATTATCTAAAAGATTAATAAGACCAAATCGTGCTGTTGACTCACTAAAATGTATATGTGTGTAAATAAATAGAAATTAACGCCCATTTTCATTGTATTATTACAGTATGTAACAGTAACAGTCTTACATGTGCTTTCTGTAGAGCTGGAGAAAGATGGACTTTGCTGTTTAGTTCGAAATGGTGAAAACGGTTTGAAAAGTGACTGTAGTTTTGCCTGCAATCCGTCCTATAGAGAAATCATTTGTACATATCTATCTATTTGTATTTGTTGGACTCCTTGTGAGTTTTATTTATGTCATTTTAATAATAAATTAAAGTTTTTTTTTTTCTGTCAAACATTTGTCAGTAGTCTTTACTTACCATGTATTTTCTTAAATGCCTCATAAATGCAGTCATATTATTTACAGTTGGTTTACACAGGTATAATTATCAGAATATCAACTGATCATTTGAAGAATTCTTTGGGGTCATAAAGGTTTTTTGTTGTTGAAAGAAATAAATACTTATTTACCAAGGATTAATTATTTTTTAGACTTTTATACTGCAAAAGATGTCAAATAAATGCTAATATGTATTGTAATAATCTTTACTAACTTTGTAATTTTCTTAAATATACTATTTAGATTTGGTTTGCTCAGATTATTTAATGTGCAAATTTAAACATTCTGAAGAAACATATCAACAATATCAGAATATAAGAATTTTTAATAGCTTAAAAAACAACTTTTAATAAAAATATCCACGGTTCAAAGTATGTTTCCTATGAAACAGCTTAGTATTGATGGCAGGTTTTAAATATTTGCTTGCTCAAAATGCATTTTAGCATTTATTCTTTAGGAATAATAAGTTGATAATCGGAAAACATTTCTTTATAACTTTTTCAGGTCTTTCTCTACACATTTTTTCTACATAAAATCATCCTTAAAGTAAAGAACATTCTGTGAAAATGTAACCTTAATATCTTTTATAATGACTGAGTAAGGCAATGTCAAAGATTGAAATTATAGTGAAATTAATGGTTGAAATCAAACAAAGATTCTGCGACTTTAGCCTGGATGTCACAGACAGGATCACAAATGTGTTTAACCAGTTCAAGTCTTCTTACGGTTCTATTATTTCTTGTTTATTGTTACACATCTTGATGAAATATTAATTTCTGTGGAACCAGATCAGTCTGGCAGTTTCTGTCAGTTCGTCAGCAGGTGGAAGATGATCCTTGAATTCAGAGAAAGCATGTGAGTTTGGATGTGATGAGAAGCAGCAGGTGTGTGTTAAGTGAATGCTGTAATAGAGAGATTCACAGCATGTGATGAGCTTCAGTTTCTCACAGCGCTTCGTTAGAATCTGCAGATCTGTGTGACACATGGTCAACACATCTCAAAAAAAAAAAAAAAAAAAAAAAAAAAAAATCAATAACAAATAGTAACTGATCCCAACAACAGTGAGAAAACTAAAATGACAAAAATTAAAAACTATTTTTAAAACTATTTAAGCAATATTTTAAATAGGAAGTGACACATTCATAAACATAATATTAATGTTGCACACTTTGTTAGAAATTATTTTCATTTTTTTGTTCCATATTTGTGAATATATATTATTAAAAAACAATACTAATAATACTAATATACTACTGCTATTACTGCTGGTGCTAATACTGCTACTACTGCTAATGATTAATAAAATAATTCATAATAATAAGCAACAAGTAATAATAAATCAAAACAACAATAATAATAATAATAATAATAATTAGTAGTAGTATATTTGCAGCAGCAGTATATTATATAATGTATTATTTTTATACTTCTTCATTTTATTATTATTATTATTATTATTATTATTAATACAAATAAAAACATTACTAATAATACTATAATATGAAACTATTATTGATGCTACTACTACTACTATAATGATAATAATATAATTATTAGCTAAGGATTATATATTATAATTATATTATAATGCTATAATAATTATAATAATAATATTTTTTTCTTATTATTATTACTATTATTATTAAAATAATACTAATAATACTAATATACTGCTGCTATTACTGCTAGTACTACTACTACTGCTACTATTAATAATCATGATTAATAAAATAATTAATAATAATAATAAGCCTCTTCAATAATGCTGCTTCTAATAATAAAAACAATACTAATACTAATATACCACTAATAATAATAATCATTATTTGTATTAGTAATAGTATATTATATAATGTATCGTTGTTATTATTCATATATTTCTTCTTCTTCTTCTTCTTCTTCTACTTCTTCTTAATAAAAACAATACAAATAATACAGTATTAAACTATTATTAATGCTACCACTACCACTACCACTACTACTACTACTACTTAATAATAATAATAATGAAGAAGCAGCATTATTATTACTTTAGTTATTTATCTACATTTAGTCACATAGCAGACAAGTTTATCCAAAGCGACTTACAAATGATGACAGTAGAAGCAATCAAATCAACAAAATAGCTATAATATGCAAGTGCTGTGACAAGTCTCAGTTAGCCTCAGTTTTTTTTAAGAAAACATGCAGTTAGAAAACAAACAGAGGCCAATTGTTAAAAAAAGAAAACAAATAGATATAAAAATAATTAGAATAGAGAGTGCTAGAGTTAGAGGGTCAAATAAAGATGGAAGAGAAGTGTTTTTAGCCATTTCTTGGAGATGGACTCTGAGGGAACAGTTAATGTAAAAGTCTGTGAAAGTGATTTTGTGCCTCTTTGGGATCGCACAATAAAGCTTCTGGAGGGCACGTAACTCTGAAGTAGTGAATTTAGGTAAAGGGATGCAGAGCCAGTGCTGGTTTTGTAGGCAGACATCAATGCCTTGAATTTTATGTGAGCAGTTATTGGTAGCCAGTGCAAATGTGTGATATGCGTTCTTTTCGACTCATTAAAGATTAATCTCGCAGCCACGTTCTGTATTAATTGTAGAGGTTTGATAGAACTGGCTGGACCTGCCAAGAGAGCATTGCAATAGTCCAGCCTGGACAAAACAAAAGTTTGAACAAGGAGTTGTTTAGCATGTTCTGGGGCCTGATCTTCCTGATGTTGAATAAAGCAAATCTGCAGGACCGGGCAGTTTTAGCAATGTGGTATGAGAAAGTCAACTGATCATCAATCACAACTTCAAGTTTTCTTGATGTTTTCAATGGAGTTATGGTTGATACGCCTAGCAGGATGGTGAAATTGTGATGAAGTGATGGGTTCATTGAAACCACAAGTAGTTGAAGGTGATGGTCCTTCATCCAGCAAGAAATGTCTGTTAGACAAGCTGAGATGTGAGCAGCTGTCATCGGATCATCAGGATGGAATGAAAGGCAGTGTTGAGTTTCATGATATGAAAAGCCATGTTTCTAAATGACAGAACCTAGTGATACCATGTAGACAGAAAAGAGAAGTGGTCCAAGAACTGAGCCCTGGTGCACCCCTGTAGTTAGATGTTATGACTTGGACATCTAACCCCTCCAAGATACCTTGAAGGACCCATCTGAGAAGTAAGATTTAAACCACTGGAGTGCGGTTGACACCTCTTATGCAGCCAAACTGGTTGCTATCCAGGAGGTTTTTCAGTGCGAGAAGGCAGCGACTTGGTTGAACACAACTTGTTTAAGTGTTTTTTGCAATGAAAGGATGAAGCGAATCCTGTCTGTAGTTCTCTAAAAGAGCTGGATTAAGAGTGTGTTTCTTAAGTAGAGGGGTTATACAAACCTGTTTGAATGCTGAGGAAAAAAACACGTGTGAAGGGATGTGTTAATGATTTGAGTGAGTGCAGGTACAACTACAGGAGAAATAGCTTAAAGGAGATGAGATGGAATAGGATTAAGCGGACAAGTAGTAGGATGTAGGAAAGGATGAGTTTGGAGACTTCTGCCTCAGCAAGTGGAGATTAAAAATAGGGGTTCAAGTGCATAGCACTAAAACCTATTGTTATTGTTAGAATGGTCACGGATCAGCGATCTCAATGTAAAACTGATCGTGCAGACCAAACCGTAAGTCATAGAGACTTGAATCTTGGAGTGATGGTTGTACTCACAACACCCATAACGTCACCAATGCTCGCCCCAATCGGCCTGACGGGGACGCTAGAGCGATCAAAAGCACAAAATCGCTCATAACTCCTAAACTGCGAGTGGCAGACTCACGTGTCTTATGTTGTTGGAATCCTTGGCGCACACCAGACAAAAATTGATTGTGAGCTGAAAGATTCTCTGGAGACTGACTATCAATAATTATCAAAAAAGGTCAAACTTTTGACTCACCGTCACAAAGGGACGCCAAAATATTTGAAAGGGGTAGGGCCACTTTTAATAAAATGCCTGTAACTCCTGAAAGGAATGAGATATCTTCACCAAACTCAGAACACTTATGTAAGAGCTCAATCTCAGATCGCAGAACAAAAATCATGGAGCTTGGCCACTTGGTGGTGCTATAAGAAGGGAAAAAATCATAAAAATGGCTATACCTACGCAACCATTTGTCCTGTCAACATGAAAATCGGTGTGCACAGTCTTGGTCCAAAGTGCCACAAGTGTCTATAAAAACATTTGTGTATCTCAGAAAACATGGCCAAGATTTTGAACATCTGTTAGACAAGGCCGATCGGAATAAAACTCGCCGTGCCTGTTGGACTCACGGTCCCAAAGGCCTGTGAGAAATTGGAAAGAAATCAGCCACTGGGGGCAATATCACTTTATTCAAGGGTGTGACTGATTGTACATTGCACGGTTTTCTGCACATACGCACAAAATTCATATCATATGATAGAACTACTCATTCTAAAAAACTTTGCCTCTAAAACCACTGCTGTTAATCAAATTGTTTGTTAAAGGACTGAGAAAATGTAAAAAACTACTTTTGCAAACTAGTCCTAGGTTTTTCGCTCAATCTGGAAAAAAAAACAAAAAACAAAACTGGAGTACAGTTCTCTAGGTCAATAATGATCAAAAAATGTCTACATTTATCCTTAATAATGGGAATGTTTAGGAAATGGGCCTGTCTGAATTTACCCAAAATCTTATAAAGCCTACGGGAAAACTCAAAACTTCACAAAACCTGGTGAGCACATGCAACAGGTGATTCTAGAAAAGCATGCAAAGTTTTAAGGAGATCGGACCACTGCTGGTGCTTTAACAGTCATAAATGTTACAAAACATAATATTTTTATGGTAAATTACCTGTATTTGCAAAAAAAAAAAAAAAAAAGGCTTGCTACATAATGTTTTTTTTTCCATATATGCTTGAATGCCTTAAAGCGCTTGCATCTATATGTATTATTATTATTATTATTAATAATAATAAACAAAACTTTATTAATGATACTACCAAAAAAATGATATTATTATACATATATAGTCATGTATTAGTATTAGTATTAGTATTAGTAGTTGTAGTAGTAGTAACATTTTAACAGTTTTAATAGATTTTTTATATCTCTGATAAAAGAAATAAAGTGCATGAGGCTCTCTCTGTGTGTATGTGATGTGTGGCATGGCTGAGAGAAAGAGAGAGGGAGAGAGAGCTGCTGATGTCACTGCTCACTGACAGTGCTGGAGATCTGCGCTCTGGGCCTGTGATTGAGCACTCAACACCTGAGCGTAAATGAAGCCTGGAGGGTCACAGGGCCATAGGCAAACAATAACGAAGGAGCAATGTGACAGCCAGCTGTGTGTGTGTATGTGTGTGTGTGTTCCCAGAGTAAAGAGCACAACCCATGAAAGTTAGTCTTTCTAAATAGATCTCTGTTGAACTGTGTGGAGGATCTGAACTCTCACAGCATGGAGTCCTGAAAAAGCTCTTTGTAAACCGTATAGGCAGCAGACTGCTGTATGAGCTCTTCTACATAATACACAGTTTTTTAAACGCATAGAGACTAAATCTTGTAATAAATGAGTAAATACCAAGACAATAGCAACCGTATATGCTGCTGCTGCTGCTGCTGCTGTTAGTAAAATGTTATTCTTAGAAATACATGATATGAGTGCATTACCTGGAATAACAAACTCATTCATTTTCAGAATTAAGTGCCATTTGTGTCAACATGAAAAAATGACATTAAAAATTCTGAACATTATTAGATAGTTGGCAGATGATTTGCATATCCTCATTTATCATCACTACACTCTAATTGGTTATATGGAAAAACAATTTTAGCTTATTAAGCTAAATTAAATAATATAAGGGGTGTTGTGAGGATATTTGAACCCTAGGCAGTTATAACACATTTTCACGCTGACATTCAACCCCAAAACATTTTGAACATACACTACTGTTCTTGTTGTTGTTTATTAATGAACACTTTTATTCAGTAAGAATGCATTAAATTAAGCAAAGGCGATGGTAAAGACAATATAATGTCACAAAAGATTTCTATTTCAAATAATTGCTATTCTTTTGATCCTATTTTTGAGAGAATCCTGAAAAAAATTCACAGTTTCCACAAAAAGGTGAAGCAAGCACAACTGTTTTTAACATTGATAATAATCTTTTATATATATATACAGCAAATCAGCATATTACAATGATTTTTGAAGGATCATGTGACACTGAAAACTGGAGTAATGATGCTGAAAATTCAGCTTTGATCACAGCAGTAAATTACGTTTTACTATATATTCACACAGAAAAATTTTATTTTAAATTGTAATAATATTTCACAATATTACTGATTTTACTGTATATTTGATCATATAGCTGCACCCTTGGTGAGCAGAAAAGACTTCTTTTAAAAACATAAAAAAAATATTTTGAACAGTAGTGTATCTCTGTACAGCATCTCTGTTTCAAATATAATGTTTTTTATTTATTTATTTAAATCCTAAACCTGTAAATATAAAAAAAACAGTGGTCCCAAAACTATATGGACGCTTAAAATTGTCTAAATGTCACTGCATTAGTATCAAACCAATATAAAATGCTGCTAGCATCTCGTAATTTACTTTAACGTTTTTATGCATTTTTGCAATAAATAATATTCAACACTGTTTTAGTGATTTTGCCTGGATGTAAGAAGTCAGTTCCCCTAATATTCACACAGGATCCTACTGAGCAACCACAGGTGTAGAATCACAAAATCATCCACTATTGTATGAAAAAGAGTATGTTTCTTTAAATGCCAACTGCCCTGACCACTGACGAGTCTGGGAGCCTGCTTGTGTTGATCCCAGTTCATAATAGCTTCATTGGATCTTTAACTTTGTCTTCCTGGCAAGTGTGTCTTCTAAATACGCTCTAGAAAGTGTGTTCGGCACACAGGTGAGGAGAGGACGGCCTGCAGGACCCCTCGCTGTGAGGACAAATGAGAGGACAGTGCTCTGAAGTGTGCTGTTTGGTGCCGCTATACTCATATGGAGCTCATCAGTCTGCTTGTTAACACTGCTAACATCACATGTGACTGAGAAGATGCTACTGAGAATTATATGTTTATGATACATTAGGAGCAGATATGTGCTCTGTATTTATGCAGTTGTTCTTTCTATCCACTTTTTTCTTTAACGCGGAAGTGAGCCTATCGGTGAGACTTTTGGTTCTTTAGCCACCATAGGAAAATAATGAGAAGAAAGTGCAGTAAACAGTAAAATGGTTTGCACTACAAACCAATGTGCTGATAATTAAGATAATACATTAAAATAATATGGCAAGATAGACCAATTTGCAATATCAAGCAGCAAAACGAGCTGCTTCGTACAGTTAAAAACAGCTGGACGCGGATGAGAGCGGAAGCCAGACACATTAAATTTGCGTGAAGAAAAAGATGGATATGGTTGTTTTAGTCACTTTGTAACATCACCCATGTTAAAGTACACTTAAGCATGCTTTTACAGAAATAATAAACTTTAAGAGAATATAATGAATGTAATCTCAACTGGCCGTTAAATGCATTTTAACATTAACATTTTAGCAAATTTGAATTTTCAGTTAGTATTTTTTGAACCACTTAAGTAGGACTTAACTACATCTTCATATCTAATTTTATAACCAGTGTTGGGGAAAGTTACTTTAAAAAGCATTAATTTACAATATTGCGTTACTCCCTAAAAAGTAACAAATTGCATTAAATACTTGTTATGGAAAGTAATGTGTTACGTTACTTTTGTGTTTTCTCATCTGGCCTGAGCTTGTTTTTAATATAGAAAAGTTATATTTTGGCACATTTTCACACCAAAAGTGAAATGAATAAGCCTCAGGCTGAAGGAAATGCAAATTTAAATGGAAATGTTATGTTTATTAGTAATTTTTTCTTACTAATATGGTTAAATTGGTTTGAAAGTTAACTTACTTTACTAGTTACTTTAAAAAAGTAATCCTATTACCTAACTCACATTGCTTGTACTGCATTACCCCCAACACTGTTCATGTCTATTGTGTTGAAATACGGTTAAAATTACTGCTGAATGTACTGACAAGCATTTATGTTAAACTAAAATATACTTTAATGTCATTTATACTGAAACCTATATGTCATATACTTCAAAATATATGAACTTTTGATATAATATCGAATAACTCACTAAGGTTAAAAATCATAATGAAGTCCTTTACATGTGCTTTAATATGTTAGTCAACACATCAAAATAAGTGCATGTCTTTAAAGCATGACAAAAGAGTATTAAAAGATGTACTTGAAAGTCAAATGTTTAATTTGACATTATTTTAAAGTGCATGAAAGTGTATTCACTTTAAGTAGACTTAAGTGGCTGTTTATTTCATTAATGTTATATTATCTGCAAATACAGTTTATTAAACTTATACATTTAACATTTGAAATGCAAATAAATGCAAAAATGCACAAAGAGAAAGATGTATTTATCATTAAAAGGAAAGTTATTTCTAAAAAAAAAAAAAAAAACAGGATGAAACTGAACAAAATGGCTAAAGCTAACCCTAGTAATAGTAAAACAGTAATAGACTTAAAATGCATTTATTTTATACTATTGTTCAAGTCTATTAACATATTTACTGACATTTACATTACTGCACAAAGCACATTTCTTAATTATAATCCTAAAATATGTTTAATGCCACTATTGATGAGGATTGTATGATCTTTAAATAATATCAGTCTTTAAATAAAAAACATTTAAAGTGTACTTAAAGTATACTTGCAATAGTTCCACTTTAGCACAATCAAATATACTTAAGTATATCTCTAATCGGACTTCAGCACTACTTTTGCACAAATAAAGTGCATTAAGTACAAAATTAGTTGTTCCAATTTAGTAACATTTAAAAATACAAGTTTAGTATACTAAAAGTACAACTGCAATTTACAACTGGGTATTTTTATTAGGTACATCAAATGTAAATGTATTTGTAGTATGTTTAGCATGAAATAAATTTATTTTAAATACATTCTAGTATTTTATTATTATTTTTTTTTTTTCACTAGGGAAGTTGTGACATCATTCTGGGTTAATGGCTGATCTTGTTTTTTTTAGTATTTGTTGCTTTGAAGGTCTAATGTAATTAATACTCGACTTTTGGCAAAACATCTTACTGATCCAACTTTAAACAGAAAAACGTTTCCTCCGGTGGAACAACCATCTCCTGTTGTCCTCTCACATCAAAATCTACCAACACATTTGTTCAGAACTGTTTTAGAGTGTTTTGGTTTGTAAACAGTGCTTGATCTCTTCATATTTCTCTCCTGATTCAGACCAGACCACTTTCTCGCTCACATGGAGGACTCGTAGCTGGAAGCAACATTTCAAGCATTAATAAAGTGTTACAAACACGCAGCATTTCACTTCACAGGATGTTAACCGATGGACTGGAGTGTTGTGGATTACTTGTGGATTATTGATTGGATGTTTTTATTAGCGTTCGGACTCTCATTCTGACGACACCCATTCACTGCAGTGGATCCATTTGTGAGCAAGTGATGTAATGCATATGTAACCCACATTAAAATATGGTTTCAATGACCATAGTTATAGTACATAATTAGAGCCTATAGGGAATTTGAATGAAAACATGCCAGTTAGGAATATAGTGCTGCTTCCCCTTTAAGAGAACAACTCGCGCACGTAAAAACCGGAGAGCAACGGCAGAGAGAGAAAGCGGAAAGATCAAAGATATTAATGAGGGAAATAATTAATTAACAAGTTGATTTTAAGAAGCCAGGAAAGAAGAAAGACAATACTTACCTGATCGCGAACCTGAAGGAAACATAATTAAATTAGAAAACAGCGGTTTTGGTGAGTTTGACACATTATATGTTGAACTTGGATCGGTTGTCAACAACGTTTCATAATAGCTACAAGAAAAAGCTAACGGTTAAACATCAAAAACTGTAAAGGATACATTGTTTAATGGTTTATTTGAACATTATATGGGTATTTATTGTGAACTGTGTGAACTGTTGAATGTTATTGTTTGAGTACAAAGTGACAGTTGAGTTAATTGAACGATGTAACATTGACGCTGCGGGTTGTAGTGTTTGTAAATCTTTACTGTTACAATAACAAGATTCCTTTGTGACCTATTGTGTAGGTCAGGTTTTTTATTTAAGCACGAAAAACTCCTGTGTGACGAACAATGAGAGGACTCACGATACCGAGAGTTTAGATGGCGAGCCAACCCAGACCAGAGCTTTGATCCTCATTCGACGACGAAAGAGACCGATTACACGCGCTGGATTGTCGGTAAACTCACTGGATCACGGATTGAGCAGGACAACAACCTTTCACCTATTTCTTCAATTTTTTTCCCGGGAACATTTTTTTTCTTCCACAACTATTTTTTTTTTTTTCCTTCATTTTTGAATTGAACTGAACTACATCACACAACTGAACCGTGTTGAACTAAAATACATTACACAGCATTTGAACTGAACTCAACTACATCACACAACTGAATTGAATTTAAGTGTTATAGATATTTTTATTGTATTGTGTGTGTGTGTGTGTTATGACATAATATGTGATTGTTTATTTTGTTTATTTTTTTTTTTTTTTTTTCTCTCGCCTGTAAAAAAAAAAAAAAAAAAGAAAAGTTAAATCAGACAAATTATCAGCTTTAATAGGACATCAAATACAAGTGGATCCACTGTATAAAAATAATTAACTTATTATTATTTATTAGTTTATTATTTATAACTATTTATAATTATTAAAAAACAAAAGAAAACTAATAGAAAAAGATTTCTCTTTTATAACATTTACAAGACTTTTCTTAAACAACTTGTCTGTATAATATTGATTGCCTTTTAGTAAAGTGCCGGCTTTTATACTAAAGATCTGGTCTCCAGTCTGATTTTATGTTTGTTCCCCCACTCCTTGAGAACCTAGATCTGGTCCAGTAGTGAAAGTGACGCGTTTGAGTACGCGGGTGCTACAAAATTTGGCGAGCCAGCCAGGAGTGGCCAAAACAAATATAGCACTAGCATTTAGAGACCAGATAATAGCTGTTAAGTTAATTCATAATGGAAGTAGTTCAAACGAGCAGTGTTAAAATCCCCAATGCAGTTATAATTAGTGGAATAACCGGCACAGAATCTGACGAACACGTCTATGACTTTCTTAAGCAGTATGGGTCTATTCATAGGATAATTCCAGTAGATTCCTCTGAGTCAGAGACCGACAAGCAAGTCATAGTAGAATATGCATATGGCACAGCTGTGCAGTCCCTTTCATCCATTTTACCTCACAAGCTTCACCAATTCCATGCTAGAACCCAAGCTAACACCACTTACCTTATTAGAACTTTAGCCAGTGCTTACACACCTGTAGTCAGCAAATCAGTTACTCAGACTTACCTCTCAGAGCTAAAGGAATTAGCAAAACTGACTGGAAGAGATTTAACGACTATCCTAAAAGAAGAGCTTTCCATCATCAGTGAAGCTGTTGACCTGGATAACCCAATGAAGTCCAACTCACCTAACACTCAAGAGCACGATATTACAGAAGCTACTGCTCAAGTTAGTCCTCCGTCCAGTACAGTTCGAGAGCCATTTGTTCAGCCAGATCATAACTGGTCTCCACCACTGGTTTCTTCTGAAAGGAGAACACAGCCTGCATTGAAACTTTCTGACGTCAGTCCACCTGAAGTACAGCGAGTGATTGTTGAACACATAGTTAGAAACGAAGAATCTGCTATGCAATTTCATGCACCCCTACGACTCAGACCCTTCTCAGGGCGCTGCCCTCACCCCAACAATGAAGTGAATTATGAGACATGGCGTGCCAATGTGGAATTGCTTCTCAAAGATACAAAACAGCCAGATTTATACAAATCTCGCAAACTCCTTGAAAGCCTTTCATCGCCCGCCATTGACATAGTGAAGCACCTGACACCTGAATCTCCCCCAGGCATGTACTTGGAGATTCTAGATTCTGCCTTTGGTACTGTTGAAGATGGAGACGATTCCTTTGCAAAGTACCTTAATACTGTGCAAGATAATGGTGAGAAGCCTTCAGCTTACCTTCAAAGACTGCAAGTGATGCTGAACACTGCCTTCAGGAGGGGAGGTGTGTCTGCAAGCGATCTTGATCGACAACTTTTAAAACAGTTTATTAGAGGTTGTTGGGACAACATCTTAATATCTGAACTGCAGCTAGAACAGAAGAAGCAGAACCCACCTACCTTTGCAGAACTTCTCCTGTTGCTCCGCACGGCAGAAGACAAAAGGACCTCCAAAGCATCGCGTATGAAGCAGTACTTCAGTGCCTCAAAGCAGAAAGTGTCATCTCATTATCAAGGTGTTTATTTCCAGTATGAGGAGGAATGCATCCCATCACAGTCTACTTCTCATTCCAAGAATGAAGTTCAAGACCTAAAGAGACAGATAGCTGACTTACAATCCCAGCTCACGCGGATCACGCAGAGAGATAGTCAAAAAACATGTAAACCAGCTGCCAAGCCTGTAACTCCCAAGCCAGCCATTGCAAAGTCTGCTGCTGATGCTCCTTTACCACAGAAGTCACAGTCACACAGTCGAGATGCAAATACCCACAGAAGCAATAGGCCGAAACCGTGGTATTGCTTCAGATGTGGAGAGGATGGGCACATCAAACCCCAGTGTGAAGCTGAGCCAAACCCCTCTCTGGTAGCTTCAAAAAGAGAGCAGCTTAGAGAAAAGCAGCTATCATGGGACATTGAGAATGGTGTTCCAAAGCCTGATCATTTAAACTAGTTCCAGTTCCGGTTGGGGGACAAACAGGAACTGAGACACAAGCAAAGTGTCCCAAGAAGAAACATTGCTCATCTTATGCACACTCCCAGAGTAAGGGAGAACTAGTGACCCTACCGAAAGGTTTAATTGGGGCCAAATGCACTGCACAAGTGACTGTGGGGAGGAGACGTTGTAATTGTTTGTTAGATACAGGCTCTCAAGTGACAACGATTCCCAATTCTTTCTATCAAGAGAACCTGTCTCATCTGCCGATTGAATCATTAAACAACTTGCTTGAAATAGAAGGAGCTAATGGTCAAGAAGTCCCTTACATTGGGTATGTTGAGACGACGATCAAGTTCCCTAGGAGTTTGTTGGGAAAAGACATTGAAGTTCCCACATTAGCCCTGATTGTGCCTGATATGCGTTCCACTCTGTCATCAGTTCTAATAGGTACCAACACTCTGGATGCCCTTTATGAACAATATGCAGACACTGCGCCTCAAGACAATGATTTATTACCCTATGGCTGCAAAGTTGTCTTGAAGACTCTTGAAGTCAGGAAAAGATGGTCTGTCGATTCCAGTCTGGGAGAGGTGAGACTACACAGCAGTAGGTCTGAGACAATTGCAGCTGGTCAGACCCAAGTCCTTAAAGGAACAGTGAATTACAGGACACCCAATGCAGGAAGATGGGTGATGGTAGAATCGCCAAAATCAGCTCCCTTGCCAGGTGGCATGCTGGTAACAGATAGCATAGCAAATCTACCTACTAAGCTGTCGCGCTGCATACCAGTCATTCTGAAAAATGAGTCAAACCACGACATTACCTTGTCTCCAAAGGCAGTGATTGGAGAGATTCATGCCATAAAGAGTGTTCAGTCCATCGAATCTTCCACATCAGACTCCCAAACAAAACCTGATCACAAACCAAACCTCAGTTTTGACTTTGGAAACTCTCCAGTACCCAGTGAGTGGAAAGAGAGAATAATTAAAAGATTGAACTCCATGCCAGAAGTGTTTGCACAGCATGAGCTTGATTTTGGTCGTACTGACAAAGTTAAACATCGTATAAACCTCAACGATAAAACACCCTTCAAGCATAGAGCGAGGCCCGTACACCCTCAAGACATAGAAGCTGTGCGTAACCATCTTCATCAACTTCTTGATGCAGAAATCATCCGTGAATCTGAATCCCCTTTTTCTTCACCGATTGTAGTCGTCAGGAAAAAGAATGGTGATGTCAGACTGTGCATTGACTACAGAAAACTGAATCTTCAAACAGTAAAAGACTCCTATGCTCTGCCCAATTTAGAAGAATCTTTCTCTGCACTGACTGGATCCAAATGGTTCTCAGTGATGGATCTGAAATCTGGCTTTTATCAAATTGAAATGGAGGAAGCAGACAAACACAAAACAGCCTTTGTTTGCCCACTAGGGTTCTTCGAGTTCAACAGGATGCCTCAAGGGATAACAAATGCCCCAAGTACATTCCAGAGGCTCATGGAACGCTGCATAGGAGAGTTGAACCTGAAACAAGCACTAGTTTTCCTGGACGATCTCATTGTTTTCTCCTCAACGCTTGAAGAGCATGAAGAGCGGTTGCTGCGAGTGCTAAACAGACTGAAAGAGTATGGCCTTAAGCTCTCACCAGAAAAATGCAAGTTCTTTCAGACATCTGTGAAGTACTTAGGCCACATTGTGTCTACAAAGGGCATTGAAACAGACCCGGAGAAGATAGCAGCTTTAAAAACCTGGCCAAAACCAAACAATTTGAAAGAGTTAAGAACATTTCTGGGATTCTGTGGCTACTATCGCCGATTCATCAAGGGCTATTCAAAGATGGTGAAGCCACTCAATGAACTTACTGCAGGATATCCACCTCTGAGAAAACGTATTAGTGCCGCAGGTAAAGCTAAGAGATACCACAACCCTAAGGACCTCTTTGGCGACCGATGGACCCCCGCGTGCCAAGCAGCATTTGACACGCTGATTGAGAAGCTGACGGATGCTCCCATCCTTGGATTTGCTGACCCCAAGTTACCCTACATCTTGCACACAGATGCAAGCACCTCAGGCCTCGGAGCAGCTCTTTACCAGGAACAACAAGGTCAGAAAAGGGTCATTGCTTATGCAAGCCGAGGATTGTCAAAGTGTGAAAGCAAATACCCCGCCCATAAATTAGAGTTCCTCGCTCTTAAATGGGCCATAACAGAAAAATTCCAGGATTACTTGTATGGGAGCTCATTCCTTGTTGTCACAGACAGTAATCCATTAACATATATCCTTACATCTGCTAAGCTTGATGCCACGAGCTACAGATGGTTAGCTGCTCTGTCGACGTTTGACTTCCAACTGCAATACAGAGCCGGAAAACAAAATCAGGATGCAGATGGGCTGTCTAGAAGACCACACAGCAGATTACCTGATGATGCTTTGTCACAAAAAGAAGTGGAAAGAATACAGCAGTTTACAAAGAGGCACTTGGGATCTGAACATGTGACTATGAATGAAAACACTGTCAAAGCTATCTGTGACAAGCACATAGTTCACCTAGTGATCAATAATCCTCCTGCCGAGACATCGCCCAAACCCACTCTTGTTGTGTCCCTTGCCCACCATCCGAAGGCTCTTCCTGAAAGCTTTGAAGAAGAGGATCAGTTTGGTGGTTTACCTGTCATAGCTCCATTTGCACCAGAAGACATAAGAGAAAGACAAAGGGCAGACACCTGTATCTGTGAGATACTCAGACAAATGGAAACAGGGGAAACAGTTTCACCATCCCTCCGAAAAGAAATCCCTGAGTTAGGTCTCTTATTAAGGGAATGGAGTAAACTCAAAATCCTAAATGGTATCCTGTACCGAAAACGACAAGAAGGTATTCAAACTTACCACCAACTTGTGCTGCCTGAAACTTTGAGACCCCTTGTTCTGAAAAGCCTGCATGATGATATGGGCCACATGGGTGTGGAACGAACTCTAGACCTTGTTCGCAAACGTTTTTATTGGCCTAAGATGTCAGCCGATGTGGAAAGCAGGATCAAAACATGTCACCGCTGTGTACGACGCAAGTCTTTGCCTGAGAAAGCTGCACCACTTGTTAATATCACAGCTACAAGACCACTCGAGCTCGTATGCATGGACTTCCTCTCAGTGGAGCCAGGTTCCAACAACATCAAAGACATTCTGGTCATTACCGACCACTTCACTAAGTATGCAGTAGCTGTCCCCACCCCAAACCAAAAGGCTCGAACAGTAGCTAAGTGCTTGTGGGACCACTTCTTTGTCCACTATGGCATCCCTGAGAAGCTCCTTAGTGACCAAGGGCCTGACTTTGAGTCCCGGATCATAAAAGAGTTGTGTGAGCTCATTGGTACGCAGAAAGTGAGAACCACACCATATCATCCAAGAGGAAATCCTGTTGAGCGTTTCAACAGAACTCTACTGAACATGCTTGGAACCCTTGAGAATCGAAAGAAAAATCAGTGGCGGAACTATGTCAAACCATTAGTTCACGCTTATAATTGTACCAAAAATGAAGTGACTGGTTTTACCCCTTATGAGTTGATGTTTGGGCGACAACCAAGATTGCCCATCGACTTAGCCCTTGGCTTACCTATAAATCATCAGCCAGGATCCCACTCCCAGTATGTTAACAACTTGAGGTCCCAGTTACAGGAGAGTTACAGGTTAGCTACAGAGAGTGCAAAGAAGACAGCAGATCGCAACAGAATGAGATTCGACAAACACGTAGTCAATTCCACTTTGAAGGAAGGAGATAGAGTCTTGGTCAGGAACGTCCGCATTCGAGGCAAACACAAATTAGCTGACCGGTGGGAGTCAGATGTATATGTCATCCTAAAACAGTCTGAAGGTTCCTGTATATGTAGTGAGACCTGAAAATAGAGAAGGCCCACAAAGAACCCTTCATCGTGATCTCCTGCTGCCGTGTGGTTTCCTTCCTATGACTCAAGTGGAAGACGAAGCTGATAATACAAAGGTAGCAAGAAGGCCAAGAACTCGACGATATCCAAACAGTGACCTATCTGGTGAAACTGATGAGGATGATCCTCAGTCTGACCTCGAAGGATGTTATGTTGATGGTCCCAGAAACATAACAGTGGAAACCGTGGGTACAGATAATATCTCATCTATTGTGAAGTATTTACCAGGGAAAAGAGATTCAGTTCCTTCCGCTGCGTTGACCGCGGCTGGGCACTCTCCTTCTGATGTAACTAAAGCTTTTCCTAATGATCCAGTACAGGTTTATAACCCAAACTTACCTGATCTTGGAGAGAGAAACTTACCTGATGCTGAAGAAAGAAATCTACCTGATCCTCAAGAGAGAAACTTACCTGATCCTGGAGAGAGAAACTTATATGATCTTGAAGAGAGAAACTTACCTGATCCTGGAGATAGAAACCTACTTGATGAAACCCACAAGAGAGAAACTTACCTGATCCTGAGAGAAAAGGAAAGCCTACCTAGTCCTGTGGAGGATAACTTACCTGTAGGACAGAGATCTGACATACCTGAAAGAGAAGTGAATAGCATCAATTGTCCTGCACAAGCTTCAGAAAGAGGTGAAGATATAGGTGTCATGGACCAAACTGAAGCAGAAACGGGAATGAGATGCCTTAGAAGATCAACTAGAAACAGGAAAGTGACTCAACAGTTAACTTACCCGGAGTTAGGGAATCCACTAGTTACAATAGTCCAGTCCCTTTTCCAGAGTCTGAGTGAAGCACTTGAAAACTCCCTAGTACAATTCAGTTACCCAGAACCTTGCAGAGTTCAGACAGTGTAGATTCCTAAGGCAATGCACAGGGACGTGCATTAGATAAGGAGGGGAGGATGTAACCCACATTAAAATATGGTTTCAATGACCATAGTTATAGTACATAATTAGAGCCTATAGGGAATTTGAATGAAAACATGCCAGTTAAGAACATAGTGCTGCTTCCCCTTTAAGAGAACAGCTCGCGCACATAAAAACCGGAGAGCAACGGCAGAGAGAGAAAGCGGAAAGATCAAAGATATTAATGAGGGAAATAATTAATTAACAAGTTGATTTTAAGAAGCCAGGAAAGAAGAAAGACAATACTTACCTGATCGCGAACCTGAAGGAAACATAATTAAATTAGAAAACAGCGGTTTTGGTGAGTTTGACACATTATATGTTGAACTTGGATCGGTTGTCAACAACGTTTCATAATAGCTACAAGAAAAAGCTAACGGTTAAACATCAAAAACTGTAAAGGATACATTGTTTAATGGTTTATTTGAACATTATATGGGTATTTATTGTGAACTGTGTGAACTGTTGAATGTTATTGTTTGAGTACAAAGTGACAGTTGAGTTAATTGAACGATGTAACATTGACGCTGCGGGTTGTAGTGTTTGTAAATCTTTACTGTTACAATAACAAGATTCCTTTGTGACCTATTGTGTAGGTCAGGTTTTTTATTTAAGCACGAAAAACTCCTGTGTGACGAACAATGAGAGGACTCACGATACCGAGAGTTTAGATGGCGAGCCAACCCAGACCAGAGCTTTGATCCTCTTTCGACGACGAAAGAGACCGATTACACGCGCTGGATTGTCGGTAAACTCACTGGATCACGGATTGAGCAGGACAACAACCTTTCACCTATTTCTTCCATTTTTTTCCGGGAACATTTTTTTTTTCTTCCACAACTTTTTTTTTTTTTTTTCCTTCATTTTTGAATTGAACTGAACTACATCACACAACTGAACCGTGTTGAACTAAAATACATTACACAGCATTTGAACTGAACTCAACTACATCACACAACTGAATTGAATTTAAGTGTTATAGATATTTTTATTGTATTGTGTGTGTGTGTGTGTTATGACATAATATGTGATTGTTTATTTTGTTTATTTTGAGTTTTTTTTTCTCTCGCCTGTAAAAAACAAAAACAAAAAGAAAAGTTAAATCAGACAAATTATCAGCTTTAATAGGACATCAAATACAAGTGGATCCACTGTATAAAAATAATTAACTTATTATTATTTATTAGTTTATTATTTATAACTATTTATAATTATTAAAAAACAAAAGAAAACTAATAGAAAAAGATTTCTCTTTTATAACATTTACAAGACTTTTCTTAAACAACTTGTCTGTATAATATTGATTGCCTTTTAGTAAAGTGCCGGCTTTTATACTAAAGATCTGGTCTCCAGTCTGATTTTATGTTTGTTCCCCCACTCCTTGAGAACCTAGATCTGGTCCAGTAGTGAAAGTGACGCGTTTGAGTACGCGGGTGCTACACATACCCAATACATTCCTCCAAATTGGTTCCCATTAAGAAACAAACTCATCTACATCTTGGATGGCCTGAGTGCGAGTATGTTACAATTTTCTTAAATTATCAGTAAACTAAAATATATTTGAATGCTATTTCTGTTGAAACAGCAAAGAATTAAAAATGTAGTGCATTGAAAATATAATAAGTTTATTATTTTTAATATATTAGAAGTAATATTAAACAACAAACTAAAGTTAAAATTACAATCAAGCATACTTTATTAGTCAACATATCAAAATAAGTGGCTTTAAAGAATGACAAGAGATTATTGAAAGATAATCAAACCTTTTATTTGCAGGAATTAAGAAAAGTTAATGCATTATCAACAAACATGAAATAAACAACATAAAAATGCAATTTATAATATTAACTGTTCTGAACTGTTACTGTTCTGGCTTGTAAATGGTGCTTAATCTGTTCATATTTCTCTCCTTATTCAGGCCAGACCACTTTTTCACTCACAGGATTGTGATTTTAGCTGGAAGCAACGTTTTGAAGTTTAAGTGTTTTCTCCCCTTACAAATACACAGTTTCTTGCTTCACAAGATGATAAATGATGGACTGGAGTGGTGTGGATTACTTGTTATTATTGTGGTGTTTTAATCAGCTGTTTGGACTCTCATTCTGATGGCACCCATTCACAACCATTGGTGAGCAAGTGATGTAATGCTACATTTCTTCAAATCTGTTCCCATGAAAAAACAAACTCATCCACAGCTTGAATGGCCTGAGCGCGAGTACATTTTAGCCAATTTTATTAAATTATCAGTAAACTAAAATACACTTTAATGCTATTTCTGTTGAAACTGTAAAGAATTTGAACTGAAAAAAAATTGCAATTGTTCATTTGTATTAATGAAGCTGCAATTTAGTGCATTTAAAATATAGTATCTTTATTATTTTTAATATATTAAATGTAATATTAAACAACAGACTAAAGTTAAAATTACAATCAAGCATAATTCATTAGTCAACATATCAAAATAAGTGCATGACGAGATTATTAAAAGATAATATTAATGTTTTTTTCAAACTTTTCTGTTGTATGAATTTAGAAAAGTTCATGCATTATCAACAAACATGAATTAAACAATATAAAAAATACAATTTATAATATTAACTGTTCTGAACTGTACCTGTTCTGGCTTGTAAATAGTGCTTTATCTGTTCATATTTCTCTCCTGATTCAGGCCAGACCACTTTTTCACTCCACAACATTTCGAAGTTTAAGAAGTGTTTTTTCCCCTTACAAACATGCAGCTTTTTGCTTCACAAGATGTTAAATGATGAACTGGAGTGGTGTGGATTACTTGTGAATTATTGTGATGTTTTTATCAGCTCTCATTCTGACGGCACCCATTCACAACCATTGGTGAGCAAGTGATGTAATGCTACATTTCTCCAAATCTGATGAAGAAACAAACTCATCTATATTTTGAATGGCCTGAGTGTGAATACATTTTCTGCAAAATTTTTAATCTCTTGTGATGAGTGTCAGTCCTTGTTTTAAATAGTGCATGATTTTCCCAAGGCACAGAATAACAGCACATGACAGCGAACGTTCCAGATGCCTCGTTTTCCATCAGCAGTTCCAGAGCATCTTCATTTCCCGGTATCGGTGCAGTCAGTACAGATGAGTGCATGACTGGGTAAACACTTGGGTTATAATGGCGAGTCTGAATGCGAGGGCCTGTGGATGAGTTATGGGTCCCTGCTGCCAAAAACAAGTCGTCAAGTCTGGAGCAGCCCGTCGTGGAGCTGTGTTTGCCCATCATCTCTCTTGCCTTTCACCTCCACACAAACCCACTTCGCCCTCTGATGTCTGTGTGCCTTCGTTAATGAAGAAATTCTCGTACCTGGGTGAGACATAGCTGTCAGCTGAGCAACTCCAGCTCTCTGTCCCGACCGCTCACCCCGGACGGAGATGCACACGCCCACCCACAGCAGTCTGAAATAAAACATTACAGCTGCTTCATGCCACGGATGAGCAGCTCTACCACGTCTCTCAGAATAACTGGTGAAAAATCTCAAAGCAGATTTCTTTAATATCTCTGTCGTTAGACAGCAGTGAGATTAAATGAGGAGCAAATGGATTTTTTTAGCCTGAGAAATTTTGGTCACACTTTAGTTTGGGGATCAATTCTTACTATTAACTAACCATTAACTATGACTTTTGCCTTAATAAACTCCTAATTTGCTGCTTATTAAGTTTTGAGATCTGAAATGTGGTCATGCAGACTAAATTACAGTTTTTCCTCAGTCGCTTTGGTGCATTTCTCTAATCTGAAATGAAATTCTCAAAACTATTTTTTCAACCTCCACATCATCTAGTCACTTGTGCACATCATAATAGCAGTTTCTCATTCTTTTGAACAAGTTGCGATTGCTTTGGTACATTCATGCAATTGATTATGTACATTTGTCTGCGTTTCCCTACATTATCAGTTGCTAGTGTCATGTTGCTCAAATTATATAGTTCTCTGTGCAATAGTCTTACCCCTCAAAATATCTAGTCGTTAGTTCATCGTATAAGTCATTAAATGCAAAATGGTTGATATAGTTGTCATAAACTGTCAAGTATATTTTCTACACATTCCTGTTAGTCTATTTGTAAATTTGCCATGCATCTTGACTTTCACTAAAAAGGGAATGTAGATTAACCAATAACAAACCAGTTCTCTGAAATTCCTCATACAGTGCTGTATGCAAAAGTTCTGTCTAAGGAGTGATTCCTTTCTGTGTTTGCCTTTCTAATTTTGTATTTTCGCTTTTTGTGCATCTGCCATGTACAAACATCTGACAGACATCTGTAAGATGTCAGTTTTACATACACTCTAAATCATAAACATCTTACAGTAAAGACATCTAATAAAAGTCTATTTGACACCTGGTAGGAAACGTGCAGGTGAGCAAACACTCTAAAAAATAAATCTTGCAGATGTCAATGCAGACGTAAAAGAAATGTATTAGTGATGTACGTGTACTATCAGGGATATTTATTTTTCTTGTCTATCACAGTGACTCTGTAATGTGTTCTTTTTTCTTTTGTTGTCCTATCCAGTCTCTTAATCAACATCTCACATACAGTAATGTGGACATTTGTACTTTTGAAATGGATATATGGCAGCCTTCTGCATTTCAATACAGTGACTGTCATGCAAACTATTGCTATAGTTTACATCAGGTAATGCTAATAGAATACACTGTTTGACTGACAACATGACTAAGCATTTTCACCATCTTGTTTGTGAACAATGACACAAAGACTTTTCATTCTGATGGCACTGATATGTTCATTGACATGCATACTTACTTTTGATAGATGAACTAAAGATTTTGAGTAAGTTACAGACTTTTGCAGGTAATCCATTGTGTTGTGCTGTTTGTACGAATTGTTTTGAGAAATGCACATACTTCTTTGCAAATGTTAAGGATGATTTGAGAAATGCACCAAAGCGACTGAGAAAAACTGTGATATGTGTTTTATAAGTAATAAACAATATGCTAGTAATATGCATGCTAATAAGCAACTAGTGTCAGAATTGGTCCGTAAGCTAAAGTGTTACCAAAATCTCATATAGAGAAAGATTTGCAAACTCAAATACATTGTGTCAAATTATCAAAGTAAAATAACTTAAGCAAAATAATGACACTTTAGCATACTTTTAAATACTAATAATCAGTATTTAATTAATACTAATAATCAGTAGTACAGAAACAATATACTTTAAAATAACATACATATACAGTGTAAAAAACAATTTGTTGAGTCAACTTAAAATAGTTTGTTACCTGGCTGCCTTCAAATTTTAAGTTCAGTCAACGCAAAAAGTCAACTTGAAATGTTAAGTTGTAATAAGTGATATTTGAGTTGATTCAACTTAAAATTTTAAGGCAGCTTGGTAACAAGCTCATCTTTTTAATTTACCAAACCAAATGTTTTGTTTAGTCAACTCAAATATCTACCTTGTCACTTAGTACAACTTAACATTTCAAATTGACTAAACACATTTGATTTGACAAAACGTAAAATTTAAAGGTAACAGGGTAACAAATTATTTTAAGTTGACTCAACAATTTTTTATTTATAAATTTTTTTACAGTGTATGCAAACTGAATATAATACCTTCAGACACTTTAAGGCACGTTAATGTAAATAAAATTTAAGTAGGACTTAAGTACATCTTTATAAATAATTTCATAATTGTTTTTACTGCTGAATACTGACAAGCAATTATGGTCAACTAAATTATACTTTAATGCTATTTAATACATTTAATGCTATTAAATGTAATGAATTTAAAAATATTTGTAATAGTGCATTTGCATTAATGAAGCTGCAATTTAGTGCATTTAAAATATATTATTAAAAAACAAACTAAACTAATTAAAAATATAATCAAATGTACTTTATTAGTTAGCATATCAAAATAAGTGGCTTTAAAGCATTACAAGAGATTATTAAAATATAATGTGAATAGTTTTTTTAACTTTTAAGTTGCATGAATAATACAATTAATGTATTATCAACATACATGAAATAAACAATACAATTTATAATATTAACTTATTAATAAATGCTGTAAAAATGTTGTTCATGTTAGTTGAAGGCAGTTTATTGTTAAGAAATTATTAACATTATTGTTATGTAGTGTAAATATAAAGTGAAACATTTGACAAGTCAGTTCATGAACAAAAGAGAACAAGAATGAAAACATTTTTGAGTTTTAACTAACATCGCTAGTTTATTAAATTTTTGGTCTGCTTCAAAACAAAACAAAACAAAACAAAACAAAAAATGTTGTGATTGTGCTAAACATCATTAAATGTTTGTCTACCATTTTGACGAGTGAGCTGTGAAACTGTCTACAAGAGGCAAACTTACTATTAAGTTTTGGGAAACGTATGTGCCATTTCACGTACAACAATCACTTGCTAGTTCGCGGGAGCTAATGCAGCTGACAGGCTGCAGGAAGATGCTCACTGACACTCTCACCATCGTGATGAAGGAGCCGCGAGAGCTATAGACAGTCACACGATGTCCGAGAGAGCTGTTAACAAACTGCACACTCTGCTCCAAACCATTAGCAGTGATACAGAACATACAATCAAGCCTGGGTGAGGAATAACTCCTGCTAATGTGAGAGCGAGGATGGCAGAGGAGGGACTGTTACTTGACTCTTCACTTTTGAAAATGCATAAAGAGCACCTACATCTGAAATAAACAAATGAAAAGCATTAAATAAATGACATTTCAAAAAGGTAATCTATTCCTGTGATCAAAGCTGAATTTTCAGCATCACCACTCCAGTCTTCAGTGTCACATGATCCTTCAGAAATCACACTAATATGCAGTGTTGGGGAAAGTTACTTTTAAAAGTAATGCATTACAATATTGAGTTACTCTGTAAAAAAGTAACTAATTATGTTACTTAGTTACTTTTTATGGAAAGTAATGCGTTACTTTTGCGTTACTTTTTAAATCTGGGCAGGGCTTGCTTATTTATTCTTAATATAAAAAGTTCTATTTTTGGCAAATGTAAAAGCCTTTTCACACCAAAAGCCTCAGGCTTTGAGAAAAGTAAATTCACATCTGTACAGCAGACCTCAGAAGGAAAAAATGTCAACTCCTCAGCAATAAAAAAAGGAAAACAAATGTTAGATTATCTTGAGTAATTTTTGCGTATTAGTATGGTTGAATTGGATCATCGAAGGTCGGCAGCGAAGACACTGGTTAATAAAATGCTTAAATGCATATATTAAAAGGATTTTTGTATTATTAACATATTTAATTATTGCAGGTTTGCATCATATTCTGAGGTGAATTTCAGTGTTTTTATTCATTTTGAGGAATACTCAATCTGTTTTTTTGTGAGTGAGATGAATTAATACATGTTGACATTTATTCTAGAATCATTATTCTAGAACATCTTGCTCCTGATTTCTCTCTACATGGGGACAGAAGAGGTTTTAATCAATAAATGGGGGGAAAAGTAACTGGCGTTACTTATTTGAAAAAGTATGTCAGATATTTTCTTGTCAATTAAAAAGTAATGCGTTACTTTACTAGTTACTTGGAAAAAGTAATAATATTACATAACTCACGTTACTTGTAATGCGTTACCCCCAACACTGCTAATATGATGATTTGAAACGGTTGTGTACAAAACTTTATATAAGCTGAATGCTGTTCTTTTGAACTTCTTGTTTATCGCAGACTTATGGGGAGGAAAAACAGGAAAAAATTATTAATGATAATCATGTTTCTTAAGAAGCGAATCAGCATATTATAATGATTTCTGAAAGATCATGTGACACTGGAGTAACAATACTGAAAATTCAACTTTATATCACAGGAGTAAATTACATTTCACCATATGTTACAATAGAAAACAGATATTTAAAAAAGTATTTACAAATAATTACAGTATTGCTGTTTTACTGATATATATATATATATATATATATATATATATATATATATATATATATTTTTTTTATCAAATTAATGCAGCCCTGGTGAGCAGAACAGACTTCTTTAAAAAAACATTTAATAATTACAGTTTTTACTTTTTTAACAGTAGTATATAGTTAAGGTCAAAAGTTTACATTAACAAAACGTTAATTATTTTACTAAAATAAGAGGGATCATACAAAATGCATATTATTTTTTTTATTTAGTACTGACCTGAATAATATATTTCACATAAAAGACGTTTTACATATAGTCCACATGAGAAAATAATAGTTAAATTTATAAAAATGACTTTGTTCAAACGTTTACATACACCTGATGTATGCCGGGGGTGTGAAAACTTTTGAACAGAGTGAAAATGTGTACTTCTTTCTTATTTTGGCTAAATATCATATTTTTTTTTCATTTAGTACTGCCCTTCAGAAGCTACAGAAGATAATAACATGCTTCCCAGAAGAAAAACTAAGTTAAATATACTCTGATCTTCCCGGCTTTTAATGCCTTGTGTTTGAACCTTCTGTAATAGTTGCATATGAGTCCCTCAGTTGTCCTCAGTGTGAAAAGATGGATCTAAAAATCATACAGTCATTGTTGGAAAGAGCTCAAATACACAAAAATGCTGGAAAAAACAACAACAACAACAACAACAACAAAATTCAGGACAAACAAGGGACTCATGAAAAAAAAAAAAAAAAAACAGCTGTGGATCTTTCATGTAACAACACAGTATAAAGAATCAAGTGTATGTAAACTTTTGAACAGGGTCACTTTTATAAATTCAGCTATTATTTTCTCTTCTGGACTATATGTAAACATCTTTTATGTGAAATATCATATTCAGGTCAGTACTAAATAAAAAATAACATACATTTTGTAAAATAATTAACATTTTGCAGATTACAAGATGTATGTAAACTTTTGACCTCAACTGTACAATAAACAATAAATGACATTAAAAAAGAACAACTCTTAACCCTTTATGTAGTTAAACGAATCAGGTTTGGCTAAAGAACTAATTGTTTCTAAAGAGCAATCAGTGTGAATTACTTTATGAATAATGTTAAAAAGATGTTATGAATAATACTGCAGGTTGTCACAAATTAATTGACGGGGGGGAAAAAATCATGTTAAAATTCTCAGATTGGTGATTTGCTCTTGCTGGGGCCAAAGTGGTCACAAACACAAAAGCTGTTAGTCCGGATTATAGCGCTTGTGTTCTGTGTGGTATATTATTCATATCTGCCTAGTACAACAACAATAAAAGTTTAATGGCGCTACCTGATGGACAGAAGAGGAATAACATGTAAAACCAATGTCATTTGCCAACACTACCCTCTTGTGTTTCTTGAGATTAATTAAATATCTACATGACATACTGTTATAATATCGTTTTTAAAAAAATACAATGTTAAAATGAACATTCAAAGGCAACAAAACCTTAAATAGCATAAAAATCTGCAAAAGGAAAATTTATTGTTAAATTGGCCCCAGCCTTTCCTGCTTATACTGATCAACTATTATAAAACCATCCAGTAAAAATGCTTTCTTCAGGCTTATCATAATCATACTACTAAATCAATACATTCTCATTCAAATCCAAAATTCGCTGATTAGATTTTCATTAGAATTGAACTTTTAATCACTCTATGAAACCAGAATGTTACACTGGGTTATTATTACTGGACAAAGTGTGGCACTTAGTGACACAAACATAATAGTGACACAAAAAGGTAGGGTTTGATATGATTTATAAAAAAAAAAAAAAAAAAAAAAAAAGTAAGAAATGGTGTGGTGTATTATAACACTTCAATCATCACAACAGAGACATTGTAAGTTAGTCATTTAACCAACAACAAACTCATTTAACTGAGCAGAACAGGAAGGTACGAAGACGTGGATCACATTTACGGTGATAATCATTGAGAGGCTCTCAGCTGATCTTGGCTTTGGAGAAATCCATGAACCTGCAAACACATCAAACACATGGAAGAACATCAGTGAATTCAGAAGAAAAAGCTTCAACTTAAAACACACAGGTCTGCAGGGACTGAATGCAAGGTTTCTGCAGGTATCAAATCTAATTTAATGCTTTTTAATGACATTTTATTTTTTTTTAATACCATACACAACTGCTGATCAGTCCTGCACGACGACTTGTAGGAATTTTAACCCATTCTTTAGTACAGAAACACTTGAACCCTGTGATGTTGGTGGGTTTCCTCCTGAACTGCCTGCTTCAGGTCCTTCCAAAACATTTTAATTGGATTAAGGTCCGGACTTTGACTCGGCCGTTCCAAAACATTCCCTTTGTTCTTGTTTAACCATTTTTTGGTGTAATGACTTGTGCACTTGGGTTCGTTGTCTTGCTGCATGACCCACTTCCTCTTTAGATTTTAGTTGATGGACAGATGTTCTGACATTTTCCTTTAGAATTTGCTGGATTCATTTAGAATTTATTGTTCCATCAATGATGCAGCAAAACAGGCCCAAACCACGAAACCGCCAGCACCATGTTTCACAGACGGGACAAGGTTCTTCTTATGATGGAATGCAGTGTTTTTCTTTCTCCAAACATAACACTTTTTATTCAAACCAAAAATTATATTTTGGTCTCATCCATCCACAAAACTTTCTCCAATAGCCCTCTGACTCCACATGATCTTTATCAAACTGCAGACAGGCTGCAATGTTTTTTGGAGAGCTGTGGCTTTCTCCTTGCAACCCCACCATGCACACCATGGTTGTTCATTGTTCTCCTGATGATGGACTCATGAACTTCAACATTAACCAATGTGAGAAAGGCCTTTATTTGCTTAGAAGTTATCCTGGGGTTCTTTGCGACCTCGGAAACTATTATACATCTTGCTTTGGAGTGATCTTTGTTGGTCGACCATTTCTGTGGAGGGTAACTGTGGTCTAGAATTTCCTCCATTTGTAAACAATCTGACTGACTGTGGATCTGTGGAGTCCAAACTCTTTAGAGACGGGTTTCTAACCTTTTCCAGCTGGATAAGCAACAACAACTCTTTTTCTGAGGTTCTCAGAGATCTCCTTTGTTTGAGCCGTGATTCACTTTCACAAACATGATCAGACTTTAATAGTTCCCTGTTCTTTAAATAAAACAGGACATAAACTGACACCTAATTGTCATCCTATTGACTGAAAACACTTCTGAATCAAATTAACTGCTAAACCTAGAGATTCACATACTTTTGCAACTCACAAATATTTAACGCTGGATAATTTTTCATGATAAATAAATGACAAAGTATATATTTTCATCTCATTTGTTTAATTCAGTTCTCTTTGTCAATTTTCAAAACGTGTGTGAAAATCTGATGAACTTTTTGGTCATATTTATGCAGAAATATACTAAATTCTAAAGGGTTCACAGACTTTCAAGCAGCACTGAATAGTTCTTCTCACAAATGTCTCGCAAGTCATTTCAACCATCAAATTACAGCAACAGGAAATAGACTATTTTACCGCTGAATTTACTCTCTGGTGTTATTTTGCAGTGTTGGTAAATTCACGACTTACTTTTGAGTTAAAATATGTTGTTCTGACTTGCGTTACTGAGATTGTAAAGACTAATATTTTATTAGAAATGCATTATATTACCATGTTACAGCAAAAAAAGTAATATACTACTGTAATACTGTTACTTTTGTAACGCGTTACTCGCAACACTGCTGCCTACAGGATTTTAATTGGTAAATTACTTTTTTTTTTTAGCACTCATAGTCAAAAAAGTCTGTGAGGTCTTTAAAAAGGTTTCATGTATAGGCTACCATTGTTACTACATTTTCCTTTGTAAACTATGTTAGTTTATCAAATGTTATAATAAATGATCGTAATTTAAATGCAATTATAAATTATGACATTTGTAAAACAACGTTTGATGGAGACAACATATTCATTTATTCTGATTTTAAGAAACAACTGTAGTAAGCATGTTAGCAGTGGTTACCATGGTAAAACTCTTAAGGTGGGTTAAATATAAGCGTTCAATGGCGCCCCCTGATGGCCGAGAAGAATAACAGTTTGCACAGAAACAGCGAATGTCTAATGACTATTTGCCAACACTGCCCTCTTGTGTTGCTTAAAATAAATTATTAGCAGCTCATGCACAGCAAAAACGCTTTTCTTACTTAGATTTTTTGTCTTGTTTCCAGCCAAAATATCTAAAAATTCTAAAATCAAGAAGGATTTTCTAGACAAGCGAAAATTATTGTCTTGTTTTTTTTGTTTTTTTTTTTAGAAAAAACAAGTGAAAATTAAGTGAGGTTTTGCTTGAAACAAGCAAAATAATCTGGTTTTCTGCTTGAAATAAGAGTATTTTGCTTACCCAATTGGCGGATTATTTTGTTTGTTCTAAGCAAAAACTCACTTAAATTTAATGTCTTTTTTCTGAAAACAAGACAATTTTTGCTTGTCTAGAAAATCCTTCTTGATTTAAGAATTTTTAGATATTTTGGCTGGAAACGACAAAAAAATCTAAGAAAAGCATTTTTGCAGTGTGAGATTAATTAAACATGCTGTTTTATATAATCTATTAGTTTAAATGTTAAAATGTTTAAACGTTTAAATTCATCAAATCTTTTTTTTTTAATATTGTGAAAGGTTTGCTTCATAGGGACTGAGAGAATTTGACTAATGATCACTATAGTTTGTAATTTAAGAAATGTATTAAATCTGCCCTGGCCTTCCCTGCTTATCTGATCAACTGGTGTAAACGTGTCTAATAATTCATAAATGTTAAAGCAAGAAATGTTTTCATCAGGCTCATCCTAATCATACTATCAAATTATCAAGAATTTTTAGTCAAACCTAAAATTTACTGAATGGAAAGTAATTTCATTGTCATTTAACTTTTAACCACTTAGTGAAATCAGACAATCTCACAGCGAGTTATTACTGGACAAAGTGTGGCACTCTAAACAATGACTAATGATATAACAGCAACATAAACAAGTAGGGTTTGAAATGGTTTATAAAAAAAAAAAGAAGAACAAAAAAAACGAGACATGGTGTATCATAACACTTTCAACAGTGGAACTGTTAGTAAAACAGTCATTTAACCGAAAACAAACTTGTCTAACTGATCAGGTGAGCAGAACGGGTAAGAGGAGACGTAGATCACATGTACGGTGATGATCATTGAGAGGCTCTCAGCTGAACTTGGCTTTGGAGAAATCCATCTCTGGATGCTGAGCCATGAACCTGCAAACACATCAAACACACGGAAGAACACATAAGTGAATTCAGAAAAGTAAGCTTCAACTCAAAAAAAAAAAAAAAAAAAAAAAAAAAAAAAAAAGTCTGCAGGGACTGAATGGATGGGTCATTATGACTTTTTAAAATGTTTTTGAAAGAAGTCTCTTCTACTCATTAAGGCTGCATTTATTTAATCAAAAAATACAGTAAAAAAGTAAAATAATTTTACCTTTTAAAATAACTGTATTCTATTTGAATGTATAGTAAAATGTAATTTATTCCCATCATCAAAGCTGAATTTTCAGCATCTTTACTCCAGACTTCAGTGTCACATGATCCTTCGGAAATAATTCTAATATGCTGATTTATTATCAGTGCTGGAAAAAGTTGTGCTGCTTAATATTTTTTTGAAATACTTTTTAAGGATTCTTTGACAATAAAAGGTTAAAAACAGCACTTATTTAAAATAGAAAGGTTTTGTAACAATATACACTACTGTTCAAAAGTGTGGGATCAGTACATTTTTAATCTTTTTTTTTTTTTTTTTTTTTTTTTAAAGAAATTAATACTTTTATTCACCAGGGATGTGTTAAATCAATAAAAAGTGATAGCACAGGTTTACACTGTTAAAAAAGATTTATATTTTAAATGCTGTTCTTTATAACTTATTAAATCAAAGAATCCTATAAAAAAAAAAAAAAAAAAAAAAAAAAAAAAAAAAATCAGGTTCCAAAAAATATTTGGCAGCACAACTGTTTCCAACATAGATCTAATAATTCTAATAATAAATCAGCACATTAGAATGATTTCTGAAGGATCATGTGACACTTAAGACTGGAATAACAGCTGATGAAAAGTTTTGCATCACAGGAATAAATTATATATTATATTTATATATGTTTATATATGTTTTTTCTAGGGCCCTATGATTTCCGACAAACGCAGAAAACGCGGATGGAATCACGGAATCCAGTCATAAAAACGGAATTTACTGAATAAGGCGGAATGTCACGGAATTTGTCAAAGTTTGAATGAATTAATCAAAAGTAGGTCATTAGACTTAGATCAAACTGCAATATGGTCTAGTACCTGTAAATATTACACCGCAAAAATACCATTTTAATGTGAATCCTGCATGTTTTGTGTGTCTCTGTTTTAATGAATGGAGCAGACGAGCGGTTTTGTTTACTACACACACTGAAGCGTGCGTGACGCTCGCAGTGATTTCAGCATCTGTCGTCTCACTAAATGAGGACATAAATACATGAACAATATCAGCTGTCACTTCATGAGCATTTTTGGAAAACTCGCATTGTATCATATACACACAGAAATATAAAGGTAGACACGGCAACCCGTCAAAATAAAAGTCTGGTTTAACTTGAAGACATTGTGCCAGATATATATTACTACTATTACTACTAAAATGAAACATTATTTTTTTTACAGTATAATCACACATTTCTTCCATGTTTTAATTTTAATAGTAAATACCCCTTTGTTTGGCAAAAAAGTTAATTAAAAATTAATTAAAAGATAAATGAAATTAATGTTTTATGCCTTCGTTTGATATCACAACAGAATTTCTGAGGGTAAAAAACCTTTCATAAGGCAATTTAAGAATAAATTTGAATAAATTAAGTATGCATTCAAATAATTAGACATGCTAAAACACAATTTGATAACAATAAAACATGGTGAGAAAAAATAAAACATTTCATAGGGCCCTAAACATGTCATTTTTGTTAAACCTTTATTAAATTGATGTGCAATTGTATAAATTTCATGATTTTAATTAATTAGACATGCTCTTTGATTAATAAAATTTAATTTAAACATTAAAAAGGAGTTGAGAAAAATTAAAAACATGAAAAAAATAAAACGGAATTTGGGAAAAATAAAACGGATTTCACAGGGCCCTTTTTTTCCAAAGAAAATCCTTTTTTGTTTTAAACAAATACCATGAATATCTTTACATTTTTGGGGTGTCACACCACATGACTTCTTATAACCTGAACAAACCTTATCTTGTCATAAAAAAGGTCCAACTATCTAATATGTTAAGAGACAGTCATGAGGGTCTGCAGGGGTGCTCTCTATGACATCATTTCCTGTTTAATTTTTTTTTTTCTCTGGTCACACCACATGACTTTGTGTTCTTACTTTTTCAGGATATCTTGTTTCTTCTGCTCTTCAGAGGTGGGCAGCCCCATGGACTTCTGCCTCTGATCATACATCATCTTCTCCACCATACTGCGCGTCTCACCGTCCAGATCTGACAGCTGAGCACGTTCAATTTAAAACACAGCAGGAGTGTGATTAATTATGCATTGGTCTACACAAAAATCCTTTTCATCAAGTTTGAACAAGCTGTTCAAAAAAAATAAATAAATCAACTCAAAAACACTGACTAGGCAATGGCTAGCTTTTACCTTGGAGTTTTCTGGGCAGATTTTCTTGGTGTTGATTTCGGGGTCTGTGGTCACTAACCTGCTCCACCACTCCATTTTGTTTATCTGGAATAAGTGGGTGCGTTATTAGTCATCTGGGCAAATCACAAGCTCAAATATACACCATGACCTCATTCATACCTTCTCAAAATGGATGGTGACCAGTTTCCCATCTTCTATGAGCCAGGAGCTCTCCTCCACCTTCACCTCGTTGTACAGCTGCCCGTCAATCACAGGCGGATGACCCTTCAGCCCCACCTTCAGGGTACGCCGCTGTATGTCCACCACCACATCCTTCCCCTTCAGACGGAAACTCACATCGAAAGGCACGACCAGCTGCGAGAGGAGGTGACTGATCAGATATTTGTGTTTTTTTTATTTTCATGACAACTCCCGCTCAATTTCCATTAAATCATTTTTGCATTTATTTTCTTTATGCAAAATATGTCTTTTCCCTGGATTTTGGGTTTGATTTTGAAATGGCCAAATTTTCTTTTTGTATTCTATTAATCTAAGTTAATAATCATCCTTACAACATCAAGAGCAATTGTCAACAATAATGATTTTTATCAAAACACTGCAGCGCTGCCCTGTAATGAGCTTGTTTTTATATTAAATACTTTATGTAGGTTATCTACATTATGCAATTGTTGTGTAAACAAATGTATAACACCTTTGAGCAGCATTAATCAATCTGTGTAAATAAACATAAATGTCATGTCAGAAACAGCTTCTGTTAATTTATGTTGATCAAATTTTATTGATAACAGTCTATATCAGGGGTGGCGAACAGTTTTTCTTCAACCCTAATCAAACGCACCTGAACAAGCTAATCAAGGTCTGAAGGGTTACTAGAAAGCAACAGGCAGGTGAGTTTTAATCAGGGTTGGAGCTGAACTCTGCAGGGCTGCGGCTCTCCAGAACTGGAGTTCGCCACCCCTGGTCTATATAGTATTCTGGCCAGTTCAAGTAATTGATTCAATTGAAGTATCTGACATAAGAAAACACACTATTAATAAGGTAATTATAAAATTGCCATTAGGTAACAAAATGCCTCAAATACCGACTACAGTGAGCAAATATCTCACCTTACTGGAAAAGTTAAAGTAGAAGTCCACTTTCAGAGCAAAAATTTACAGATAATGTACTCACCTCCTTGTCATCCAAGATGTTCATGCCTGTCTTTCTTTAGTCGTAAAGAAATGTTGTTTGAGGAAAACATTTCAGTGGTTCCCCGAGTTTGAACTTCCAAAATGCAGTTTAAATGCGGCTTCAAATGATCCCAGCTGAGGAAGAAGAGTCTTATCTAGCGAAACGATCACTTATTTTTCATAAAAACAATACAATTTATATACTTGTTAATGTCGTCTTGTCTTGCTCTGCCCGGACTGTTTTTGTTCCAGTTCATGACAGTTAGGGTTTGTCAAAAAACTCCCATCTCAAGTTCTCCCTCAACTTCAAAATCATCCTATATCACTGTTTTACGTTTTTTGTTAAGGGTGTTTGATCTTCTTTGCATGTTCACTTTGCAAACACTGGGTCGGTACTTCTGCAGTGATGTACGTAGGATGATTTTTAAAAAAATTTTGAAGTTGAGGGAGAAAATACAATACTAGATAAGACCCTTCTTCCTTGGTCATTTACAACTGCATTTGTGATCGTTTGAAGCCGCATTTAAACTGCATTTTGGAAGTTCTAACTTGGGGCACCATAGCAGTCCATTATATGGAGAAAAACTGATTTTTTTTCCTCAAAAAACATAATTTCTTTACGACTGAAGAAAGAAAGAAATTAACATCTCAGATGACAAGGGGGTGAGTACATTATTATATTAATTTCTGACCCTAAGGTGGCACATTTAAATGATGCTAGAGTTGCAATATGTAAAATGTGTTGGCCTGAAAGTATCAAAAGAGGCTTATTGTCTATAGAATTTTAAATAATTTTCAGTCTACCGATTCTGAGCCGGTCCGTTTTGATGTCACACTTAAGGTGACTGATAATGTGTTATTTTTTTTTTAGTGTGTATGTGAGAGACTTGTGCAGAAATCAAAACAAATGAGAGCAACAGCACTCGTAGAAAGTTATAGGTGCATAGTAAAGTAGAATAAAAAAAAAAAATACTATAACATATGATTTCGAAGCATTGCACAACCAAGATGTTTAACCCCAATATATACACGATTGCAATGTGACACTGATTTTATAAAATAACAGTTTAATAAACAAGAAGTTAAAATTAAATGACTTACATTTTAGACACAATATTGTCTATACTGAAAATAGTTCCAATCAAAGCCACAGCAGAACTGCTGCGTGTCTCTGAGCAACACAGCAGTGTTTCGTTACTGAATGAAAGCATGATTTTGAATGAATCAAGTGAGTCAATGATTCAGAAACTCATTTACAAATGACAGTCACTTGCCTCATTTCCGAATGGTGGTTTGGTTTCATTTTGGTTTTCATTTTGGTAAAAATAAATAAATAAATAAATAAATAAATATTTTATATATATATATATATATATATATATATATATATATATATTTTTTTTTTTTTAACAAAAAGCCAAAATCATGTTGCATGCTGCATAATCCCATGTACAGTCTCAGTGACTCACATATTCTCTGTTAATTTAATACAAAAAAACAAAAAATAGACTCACATCCACTTCAGACAGCGTCTGTGTCCAGCGGTAGTTTGAAAGATCTGCTCCGTTTCCAGCATTGGGCTTTATCTTGTCTTTGTCCTTTTCATCTTCCTCTCCTTCTGAGTCCGACTGAGACAGACATCAGCGAGCATTAAACACTTATCTTGAGCCACTCAAAAATACATAATCAGCTCTGTGTTCACTAGCATATTTAACAATAATGAAGTAAATCCCACTTACCCCTTTTTTGTCTTTTTCTGACGCATCGCCATCTGTTTTCTCAGATACTTCTGCGTTTTTCTTTTCTTCTTTTGTCTGAGAAATGATGAAAGTTACTGATAAATCACATATGATTTTAAAAAGACAGTTTATCAAAAAATTAAAAATGTGTCACTATTGACTAAGTCTGATGTTGCTCCAAGCCCAACAGACTTGAGCTCTTAACAAAAGTCTTGTCCTGTGAGTTTGGAAAGGCCTAAGGGTGAATAAATGATTTGTTTTTTTAATTCACTATGTCTTTAAGGTGTAATAGTATTTGTTTTGTGCACATTTGATCTTAAAGCATAATATATAAACAGGGCATGAACGATGAATGTTAACGGTTTAAATGTGCTCTCACTTGATTTAATTGCGACTGGAGTCTCTCGGCCTCCTCATCTGTGAGTTCTTTGATTCTGGGCTCCTCTGTGTCCAGCTTCCTCTTTTTCTCCTCTTCCTTCAGCTTGGCAGCTCTGTCAGCCTTCTCTTTCTTCTCTTTCTCTTGTCTGGACTGTTTCTCTTTCTGAACTTTGAGGGCAAGCTGATTGTGATGAGCAAACACCTCTTTAACCAGCTATAGGACAAAAGAAAGGAACGCAGATCAACTACAACAAAAAAAAAAACTAATAATATTGAAAAATCAAATCGTAACCTATAAAACTTTCTCAAATTCTTCATGGCTTCAGAAAACTTGCAAAACCTATAAAAAGAGTTGCACTGGTTACTTCTATGCAGCTTCTTTTGATTTTTATGGAGCTTGATATGCTAAATCACAACTGATTTTAATTCGGTGGAAAAGAGCAGCTCCAACATTATCATAAATACCTTTAAAATGTAAAAAAAAAATAATAAGTAAAACATACAGGTAAAATATTTAACTGTTGGGTGAACTACTCCTCTAAGATTAAAGAAAAAAAATACTGAATGTTTCTCAAATAAAATCTTCAATAAAATCTTGGTCAAATTCAGTCAAAATCCAAACCTTCTCTGGGGCTCCAGGCTCTCCTCCTACGAAGAAATCTGTTTTCCTCCTTAGAAAACTGAAGAATGTGTTCACCAGCTGTTAATAATAATAATAATGAAGAATAAATGAGATCCCAAGAGAGTAATACAAGGTACATCACAACAAATAATCACTAATTTTTTACTGGAATTGCATATTATAGAAAGCATGTTTATGAATTGGGTCTTAATGATCAGACACAGGGCAACATACATGTACCAAAACCTAGTCAGCTGCATAACAAAGCAGCATCTTTGATATCACAGACACAATTAAACACAAGAAGTGCTATGTAGGCAGCTCACTAGGTTTACCAGAACCCTGAATCTCCATATTGGAAAAGTCTAGTAACAAACACAACGTGTGCAGATGTAAAGAATAAATGACACAGCATACTGATGTGCTGTCCTGACAAAGTCAAGCCCTCTTTTACTAATAATGCAAATACAGATGTCTTATATTATAGCAAGTCATCATGCATCAGTTAGCTCGTCTGCTAGCATGTGCTGACACGTTACCTCCTGCACTCCTCCTTCATGCTGCTGCGCCATGGCGAGCAACATCCCGTCGTATTTCTCCTCATCATCACCCATTTTCACTATTTATTTCAGATAAGAAATGATAAAAACTACAGTTTGGTGCGTGATGCTAACAGTCACGCTACCACCGGTGCGTTGCCTACACTATTTCCTAGATACAAGGACCACCCATGTTCTCTCAAGGACCAATCAGATCGCATACATTTGAAGGACAGGCGGATGAACCAATCAGAAGGCAGCTTCATTAAGCTGTAGCGGGTGAGGCGGGTCTTAGATGAGACAAGGCGAGCTTGTACAGCAGAACTTTCTAGAGACCACTGACAATGATACACATGTATTCACATTTTATCAGATTATTTTTATATTACGCTTAATAAGTGTTCTTGAAAACGAAAAACATACAGTTACAATAAGACAAGAACTAGACTACAAATACAAGGGCATCAGATATAATAAAATAAAAGATAAGATAATAAGTTAATAAATAAATAGTTATTTAGTCCCAGAGAACATGATATTTAGTATATGGATTAAATAGTAGGCTTACATAGAGTATAATAATAACCATAATTACATAAATTAATTAGCATATACACTGCCTTTCAAAAGTTTGGGTTCAGTAAGATTTGTGATGTTTTTTTAAAAGTCTCTTCTGCTCACCAAGTTCCATTTATTTGATTAAAAATACAGAAAAAGTAAAATCATGAAACATTATTAAAATAACAGTTTTTAATTTTAACCATTTTAATATAGTTAATTTATTTCTGTGATGCATGATCATTTAGAAATCATTTTAATGTGCTGATGTAGGAAACAATTATGCTGCTTATTTTTTTATTTATTTTTTTTTTTCCCCCAGAACCTGTGATATTTTTCAGGATTCTTTAATGAATAAAAAGTTTAAAAGAACAGCATATTTTTAAAATAGAAATCTTTTCTAACAACATAAGTCTTTACTATCACTATTTATCAATTTAACACATCCTCGTTGAATAAAAGTATTAATTTAATATAAATAAATAATATTAATTTCTTTCAAAGAAAGAATGAAAAAAAGAAAAGAAGAAGAAGCACAACTGTTTAATAGTAAATTAAGACTGGTGTAATGATGCTAAAAAAATTCAGCTTTACATCACAGGAATAAATTCTATTTTAAAGGATATTAAAATTGAAAACCACTATTTTTAACTGCAATAATATTTCACAATATTACATTTTTTCTGTATTTTTTTTTATCAAATAAATACAGCAGAAAAGCCTTCTTTAAAAAACATTACAAATTTAGTAAAGATTAAATAAATGAAATACATGCTGGGATTTTTTTGTTGTTGTTTTGTTGTTGTTTTGTTTTTGTTTTGTTTTGTTTTGTTTTAATATATATTAAGAAGCACAACTATTTAATAATAAAATTTCTGAAGGATCATGTGACACTAAAGACTGATGCTGAAAATTCTGCTTTAGGAATAAATGAACAAACAGGAATAAATTCTATTTTAAAGTATACTAAAATAGAAATCCACTATTTTAAATTGCAATAATATTTCACAACACTATTTTTTTCTGTATTTTTTAATCAAATAAATACAGCAGAAACATTACAAATTTAATAAAGATTTAATAAATGAATGAATATTTATTTATTTACAATATAAGTCTTTACTATCACTTTTTATCAATTTAACACATCCAAAGAAAGAAAAAAAATACTGACCTCGAAGTATTGTTACAAAAGATTTCTATTTTAAATACATGCTGGTGCATTTTTTTTTTTTTTTTTTTTTTTTTTTTTTTTTAATATATATTAAGAAGCACAACTATTTAATAATAAAATTTCTGAAGGATCATGTGACACTAAAGACTGATGCTGAAAATTCAGCTTTAGGAATAAATGAACAAACAGGAATAAATTCTATTTTAAAGTATACTAAAATAGAAAACCACTATTTTAAATTGCAATAATATTTCACAATACTATTTTTGTTTCTGTATTTTTGTTTTAATCAAATAAATACAGCAGAAACATTACAAATTTAATAAAGATTTAATAAATGAATGAACATTCATTTATTTACAATATAAGTCTTTAAAGATTTAATAAATGAATGAATATTTATTTATTTACAATATAAGTCTTTACTATCACTTTTTATCAATTTAACACATCCAAAGAAAGAAAAAAATACTGACCTCGAAGTATTGTTACAAAGATTTCAATTTTAAACTATCATAAATGAACAAACAGGAATAAATTCTATTTTAAAGTATACTAAAATAGAAAACCACTATTTATCAATTTAACACATCTAAAGAAAGAAAAAAAAAATACTGACCTCAAAGTATTGTTACAAAAGATTTCTATTTTAAATACATGCTGAGTTTTTGTTTTGTTTTTGTTTTGTTTAAATATATATTAAGAAGCACAACTGTTTAATAATAAATCAGCATATTAGAATGATTTCTGAAGGATCATGTGACACTAAAGACTGGTGTAATGATGCTGAAAATTCAGCTTTTCAGCATCAATAAATTACATTTTAAAGTATATTAACATAGAAAACCACTATTTTAAATCGCAACAATATTTCACGATATGATGTTTTTTTTTCTGTATTTTTAATCAAATAAACAGCCTTGATGAGCAGAAAGGTCTTCTTTAAAAAATGTAATAAAGATTTAATAAATAAATACATAAATGTATGAATTAATAAATTTATTTATTTTTTTAAATCGGAGGTTGTTATCCTCTTCATATTCAGCTTGTCTGCTTCTGAACACAAATGCTGATTAATATGATAATAATTTGAGGTGAATGACCAAGAGCTCAAAGCTTTGAGTAAGATAACAAATCACTGTGTCTTTTATCTCAGACATTCAAAAGATTTTACTGACTCATATAATACACTGAAATAATAATAAAGGATATTGATAGTTTTCAACTTCTCAAACAGTAGAATATAGCCACTGTGATAAATAATAAATTGTGATATAAACTTCCAAGAAAAAGAAAAGCAAAATACTTTTATCTGTTATGATTATATTATCAATCCTTATGCAGTGACATACTGAACTTTTGGCCCAAGCTTGAGCCCAAAGATAATATGACTCTATAAGTCCTTGGTGTCTTGGTACAGACTGAGTTAATCACAGCTGAACATGATAAATGTCATTAACCCCTACTTTCCCCTTGGTGACCATGACTCCTGCAGCGTGAACCTTGCCGTCTCCACGTGGAGGAAACCTTTTCCTTCAAAGCGAATGGCTTGGTCCAGGTGTTTGTCTGATGTTTAAGGGTCAGAAAGGTCAAGGCTAAAGATAAGTCACATACTGCAGGAGCTGCTATAAATAAGCCTTTGAGGACTCAAACTGGAGTCGTCCAGCAGTGCCGTCACAACAGGTTCACATCAGAGGAAAATGAAATACTTTAGTGAACAGCATCCTAGTGGAATTCTCTTCAGCATCCTAACCCATAAGTGTGACTTTGCACACTTCAGTTATCCAAAGACATGCATCTGTCATTGTAAGCGGTTGGTGCGTTTGAAAAACCCAGAGATCATCTGCCGTGCAGCCTTTGGGGTTCTGATGAAAACGATTAACTTCATGAAGAGCTTACCTTCCTTTCAAAGCCTGCCGTTGAACGATCAGCTCATCCTTGTTCAGAACCGCTGGGTGCCGCTCTTCATCCTGGGTCTTGCTCAAGAGCAAGTCACTTTCGAGGTGAGGGACGTCCCTGCTGCCAGCATCCTTAGAAACATACTGATGAATGGGCAGCAGAAATCAGACGACTGTCTGCCAACCCTGGCAGAAGTGCACAAGCTCAAGACGTTCCTACACAAAGTATGGAGTCTGGATCTGAGTCTAAAGGAGTATTCATGTCTCAAGGCTGCAATACTGTTCAGTCAAAGTGAGTTTTGAAAAAAAGAAATGCATGAGCATGGCAAAAAGTGTGCTTAATTGTATTTAACGTGCACTTCAAATCTGAAAAGTGCATTTATTTTAAATAAATTATATATTAATGAAATAAAAGCCCACTTAAGTGCGCTGAGAGATCGCTTTCATGACTAATGTTACTTAACACTTTGAAGTACACTTTTAGATAGTGCACTTTATAATAATGTGGACTTAAAAATTTTACCTTAAAGTACATTTATTATTATTATTATTATCAGGTTTCTTTGATGAATAGAAAGTGCAGAAAAACAGCACTTATCTGCAACAGAAATCGTTTGCAACGTTATAAATGTATTTGTCATCAATTTAAAGCATCCTTGTTAAATAAAAGTATTAATTTCTATATTATTTTAATTTCTATATTATTAATAGAAATTAATTATAGATGTTTTTTTAACTGACTTCAAACTTTTGAATGGTATAGTGTATAATGTTTTTAATTTCATATAAATGCTGATCTTTGGGTCTTTCTATTCATCAAAGAATCCTAAAAAAGCACTCAATTGTTTTAAATATTGATAATAATAATAATAATAATAATAATAATAAATGTTTCTTGAACAGTAAATCATCATTAGAATGGTTTCTGAAGAATCATGTGACACTGAAGACTGGAGTAATGATGCTGAAAATTCAGCATTTCATTACAGGAATAAATTACATTGTAAAATACATTCAAACAGAAAGCAGTTATTTAAATAGTAAAAATATTTCACAATATTACTGCTTTTGCTGGATCAAATAAATGCAGGCTTGGTGAGACTTCTTAAAAAAGTGTTCAAAAACGTTTGACTGGTAGTGTACAAGTCATTTCAGTTTATCATAAATGTATGTAATTTATGTAAATGAACATTAAGTACAAAGAATTATGTTTTACAACCTCCATGTAACTTTTGAACATACATTTTTGTCAAAGTAACAAAATGATTGGGTTATACTTTACAGTAACATCTCATTTGTTAACATAGGTAACACAAATGATCAATGAGCAATGTATTTCTTACAGCATTTATTCATCATTGTTAATGATAGCTATTACAAATACAATTTTCCATCATTCATGCATGGTAGTCCAGTGTCACAGTGTCATAATTGTCTCAAACCATTTTGTTAAAATTTTGTGGGTCAGGTAGATTTTAATGGGCAATGTCATGTTATAATCTTCCCCCTCTGCAGACATAATATTGCTAAGTTTTTGGTAGTTTATTTAGCCTATCTTGTAACATTTAGGTGAAGGTTCAGATGTTAAGCATTCTGTCATTTAAAGCTGCACCTGTGGCCCCCTAGTGGTTAAAAATAAACTGCACGAATCTTGCGGAAGAATATTGTTTTGGTGGTGCTTCGGTTCTGCTGCGCGGATGAATTGCGTGTCGATAAAGCGGTGTACACACTCAGCCTACGTCTTACAATAGCAGATGGATAAATACATTTTGATTTGTATTTGTTTTTCCACTATTTGTTCTCTGGAGGTTTACCATTGTGAATGATCTATGGCCAAATTTTCTCAACAAAGTTTCAGCTTTTAGCTGTAACAAACTTTTAAATGCAACCCACAACTATAGTACTTACGTGTTTATGACGCCTAATCCAAATCCGTCCAGTCGTTATTGTGGGTTTATCAAACCTAATAGATAGATAGATAGATTTACTTTTACTATTTTATTTAATTATTTGTTTGTTTATTTATGGGCCCTCACATTAATGTTTTATACTTACATATATCAAAACAGTAGAGCTTTAATATGCACTGACCTGATCCCAAATCAAATTAAACTGTTATACAATTATTTTTCTACTTTTTTTGTATTGTTAATCCGTTACATTTATACAGAGATTTATAACTTCTACTTTTACTGGACAGCAATTTCAATCTTGCATCTAATTTAAAATAAAAATTCATTCATAGCTCACCCCAATCCTGATTTCCCTACACTGTAAAAAACAGTTTGTTGAGTCAACTTCAAATAATTTGTAACCTGGCTGCCTTAAAATTTTAAGTTCAGTCAACTCAAAAAAAGTTTATTCAACTTGAAATGTTAAAATATACAACTTAGATATTTGAGTTGAATCAACTTAAAATTTTAAGGCAGCTGGGTTACTTACCCATCTGTTGTTTAGCAAACACAAATATCTAAGTTGTTACTTAGTACAACTTAACATTTCAAGTTGACTAAACTTATTTTAGTTGACTCTACTTAAAATTTTAAGGCAGCAGGGTAACAAATTATTTTAAGATGACTGAACAAATTGTTTTTTATTTTTTACATTGTACCTAATATGAAAAAGCATCACACACATACAATGAGGTCAAACTGTATTAAAGTTTATATATCACTGTGTATGTGTGACACAAAAAATGTCTGAATATCTCTGCATTAGAAAGAAAACATCAAGTGACATTTATTTTAACAGAGGATAGCACATCTTTCAAGCAAAACATTTCACAAAAGAAGTTTATTACATCTGAAATGATACAAAAATAGACTCAAAATGAAGATAAAAAGCAACGCTGTTTATAGTGTCCATGTTCATAATGTGATAAACTACACCTTGGGTTACTCTGTTGTATATAATCTGTAATACATATTATAAACGTGTCATGTGTAGTGTGGATTCTGTATTCTGTTTCTGCTTCTCTTCACGTTTTACAGTGTTTGACATGTGAAAGTGATGACAGAATGTTGTGTATGATTCTGTGTTGTGTCACTCCTCTGTTTCAGATCTTTCTGGACTGAGGAGGTCAGCAGTGATGGCGGGACTGCAGCAGGAGGCACAGAGAGCTCTGCACATGCTGATTCTCTCCCACCCTAACCCCAGAGATCGGCACACATTCACGGACGTGCTGTTTATGGCCAGCGCTCTGCAGATGGAGGCCCAAAGCCTGATGACAGAACTGTTTTTCAGACCCATCACCGGCCAGAAGGATTTCCACGAACTCCTCATTGAGATGATTGTCAAAAACTGTTAAAACCTATCAATGAGTTAGTATTTTTAAACTTTCAGTTCCATCATCCCAAAGTCAGTGTTGTTTTTTTTTGTAGACTTTAAATAAAGTCTTGAAGAGTTTTCAGAAGATTAGTGATGGTGATGTTGAAGTCATGTGACTGTGGTGTAGTTTGTTTATAGCCTACACTTAACCTTACTTAAACGAGAAGTTCACTTCCAGAACAAAACTTACAGATAATTTACTCACCCCCTTGTCATCCAAGATGTTTCTGTCTTTCTTTTTTCAGTTAATAAGAAATTGTTTCTTGAGGAAAATATTTCAGGAATTATTTCCATATAGTGGACTTCAATGGTGCCCCCAAGTTTAAACTTCCAAAATGCAGTTTAAATGCAGCTTCAAATGGCTCTAAATGATCCCAATCTAGGAAGAAGGGTCTTATCTAACAAAATGATTGGTAATTTTTGAAAACAAATTGACAATTTATATCATTTTTAACCTCAAACACTCGTCTGGTCTAAGTCTACAGTTCGGGAATGTCAAAAAACTCCCATCTCGTTTTCTTCCCCAACTTCAAAGTTGTCCTAAATCGCTGCAGAAGTACCAACCCAGTGTTTAAAGTGAACATGCAAAGAAGATCAAACACCCTTAACAAAAAAAGTTTTTCACCCTAATACCCTAACTGTATTGACCCGGATTAAACTGACTACGCATGGGCATCGCAGAAACAAGACAAGACGAGCATTTGAGGTTATAAAATATAGAAATGGTCAATTTGTTTCGAAAATGACAGATCATTTTGCTAGATAAGACCCTTCTTCCTTGGATGGGATCATTTAGAGCCATTTGAAGCTGCGTTTAAACTACATTTTGAAAGTTCAAACTTGGGGGCACCATTGAAGTCCATTATATGGAGAAAAATCCTTGTCTTCCTCAAAAAACAGAATTTCTCATTGACTGAAGAAAAAAAGACATGAACATCTCGGATGAAAAGGGGGTGAGTAAATTATCAGTACATTTTTGTTCTGGAAGTGACATTCTCCTTTAAGCCAATTGTATGTCGGGTTCAAAATTTATGAAAGCTGCGTTCATTTGTGAATATGATCTTGGTAAACAAAACGTGCAAAAATCGTAAACTTTTGTTGGATACAGTGCTTATTTTCTGCAATAAACCAAAAGCCAATGGAAAAAATCCAATGCAAACTTATGGGTTGGCTTATAAAAGTACAACATCCCTGCAGCAGTCTAATGAATAAATATGACAAAGTACTTAATCAGAGTACAACACATGGGAGAGTACAAAAACCAGAGAATGTTCTTGAGTTTGAGTCTTTTTTGCAAAGGAGTTTCATTCACCTTTTATATATATATATTTTTTATAATATAAAATACTTTGCTTTGTTGTAAAAGTGCTGTTTGTGTTTATAAACACATAAAATACAATAGTGCTGGGCGGTTTGACCAAAAATCGGTTTCACATTTCAGCATGAGGCTTGGTCGACCAAAATTTTATTAGTCACTTAGTCGCAAAAATAAAAAAAATATATAATAATAATAATAATAATTCACAGGAAGTGGCAAAGTCATGCAGTCTGTGATGGACAGATCATTAATGGCTGGTCAGTGTGGTAATATAGTACATCAGGCAGGACATCCATATGCTCACCTATCATTCATCAACCTCAAATATGGCTTTTCATGTATGTAGCAGCACCTTTACATGACAGCTCAGTCTAATGTTAATGTAGAAAACTGTGCACTATTCAAGTGTCTGTGCGGAGTGTGGAAGTTGAATAGTAGCGCACTTACTGCATGAACCCTGAAAGCACACGTACATCTCAAAGACGTCTATTTGACGTCTGCATTTACATCTGCAAGATGTATTTTTTTACGTAGTTTGCTCATCTGCAATACATCTATTGGACGTCAATTAGATGTCTATTAGATATCTTTAAGATGATTAAGATTTAGAATGTATGTAAAACTGACATTTTACAGACATCTGCCAGATGTTTGTACACAGCAGATGCTTTCCAGATCAAGAGATCTTTAACAGACATCTTGCAGACGTACGTGTGCTATCAGGAACAGATAGAGGCGCCGATGCGGTCACTTGCTCTTAAAATCATTTTTGGTCATTCAGATAAAAGTCATACATCTTTTGCATCTGTAAAGACTTTACGTTTATTTGCGTGCACTTAGAATAACAACAAAACATTGCGTTTTTGTAAAATAACAAAAGCAAACAGAATGTGCTTTCTGCCGTCTCTGTCTTTGTGAACTCGAGCATGTTACTTCAAAACTCTATTCCATACAGACATAAAAAATATATCTACAGAGACTTTTAAATTAACTAATTAAAATAGAAAACAAATATCCTCAGATTATGTAATCTGTATGAAACTTGCATACAGGTGCATCAGGACTGCAGAGATGATGAGTCAGTGTCGCCAACTTCATCTCTTAAACCGAAAAATAAACAAAGCATTAGTTTATCAAAAAATTATTCAAATGTTAATGCAGTCTACTTGGCGTTTTTCCCTACCACATTCATAATTATTATATCTGCCGGTGTGGTGTACCAGTGTTTTTTGTGTGCGCGTAAGTCCTTATTAGGCTATGTAGGCAATTAAAGGCTCATTATGATTTATATGGTTTATTAATAAACGTGCGACTAATAGTCAACTAATACTTAAAATGAACGACTACTAGTTGACCAGAAATTTTTTTAGAGGGCAGCCCTAGAAATTATGCTACATAAAACATATCTGCACAAAACAAAAACAGCAGACGGTCTGAATGAGACTGAATTCTGAATTATGGTTCATTAGCTGCTATAGAGAAATGATGAGAAGAATAACAATGTGCAGTAAATGGTAAAACTCTTTGCACTACAAACCAGTTTGTTCTTAATTAAGATAAGACATAAAAAAAAAAAGAATATGGTAAGACACACCAATTTGCAATATCAAGCAGCAAAACAAGCTGTTTTGTACAGCTAAAAAGATTTGGACGTGGATAAGACCGTTAGACTCTGGTTTAAAGTTAAAACGTCTTGATAGATTGGTTTCTTACAAACATGCAGCTTTTGCCTTCACAGTATGTTAACTAATTGACTGAAGTCATTTGGATTACTTGTGGATTATTCTGATGTTTTTAATCAGCTAATTCTGACAGCACCCACTCACTGAAGAGGATTCATTGATGAGCATTCATGATGAGTGACGTAATGCTAAATTTCTCCAAATTCGTTCTAATGAACATACTAACTCATCCACATTTTGGATGGCCTGAGGGTAGAGAGAGTAGCCTACATTTTCATCAAATTTTCATTTTTGTGTGAACTATTCCTTTAAAAGTCGACTGTTTTTCCCCCACCACAAAACTGACAGTTGTATTATGATTCCTGTCTGTTTAGCACTGATATAAAGGCAGTGTTGTTATTTCCCATCTGTGACCAGAGCTTGTCAAACCTGTTGCGTTTGTTTGCTGTTGTTAGAGCTCTGTTTTATATGAGCAGGCATATGAAATTATGTCTTCAGGCTGACAGTACTGCACAAAACACTTTAATTCAACTAATAAAATGTTCCTACTATTTCTGTACACAGTTTTCCTCATCTATGTGTACAAATGCACACAGAAAGCATTATACCTCTCAGTATTTAACCTCAGGTATGCCAAGCTTGAGTTTCGATGCAACCCGGACCATTTGGAGTAGATGAATCATATACCTGATGATTCATAGAGACATCCTGGATGTAGGAGTGTTTGACAAACACACAAATTACCCTGCATTCCCCCGCCAGACTGCAAAACCCCCTGAGGAGGCTTCATTAAACAAGGGTGGATTGTTGTTAAACTGATACAGCAGCGACAGTCAATACACTTGTGAGGTAACAGGTCCAAGCCAATGATTATGCTTAATCACATCTAGACTTATTTGACGGATGGAATCAGACTGATTTATAAATGATTGACTTTCACACAGAGCACGATTAAATTACAACCACATAACCATTACTGTGGTCTAAAGAGAGAGATCCATAACCCACTGACTGGAGGGCTGCGTGAGGTCATGTTGCTGTGGTTTATGGACCGGTGGATGTAGGTTAAGAGTCAAGAAGTGAATGGGAAAAGAAGTGAAAGTGCTATAAACACAGCTCTGGCCTGTACAGGTTAGATTTATAGCCTACCTATGGTGGGTGCACATATCAAGGGACAATTGTGACAATAAATGTTAAAAACACGTCAGTTACACTTTTAAAAAATAACTGTTCCAAAGAGTGTTTTAACAGTGATGCCATAGAAGAACCTTTCAGTGAACAGTTCTAAAAAGAACATTTTTTAACATTGTATAGAACTTTTAAAAAATCTAAAGTTCCATGGGTGTTAAAGGGGTCATCGGATGCCCATTTTCCACAAGTTGATAGGATTCTTCAGGGTCTTAATGAAAAGTCTATAATATACTTTGGTTAAAAATTCTCAATGGTTGTGTAAAACAACACCCTTTTTACCTTGTCAAAATCAGCTCTGCAAAAATCATCTTATTCTGGTCGAGGCTGCTTTTAAATGCAAAATGCAAAATTCTCTCTGTGGAGTGACTAGCCTGTTTACTTTAGCCGCATTTAGCCGCTAAACTCACTAACTAGCATATTATTAGGAAAGGTGATTGCAAAGATTCATAAAAAAAACCCTTATACTCACTTCTGCTGTAAGTGAAGCTGGATCACGAATAATTTCCACGAACATATACGGATATATGTAGATCAGGAGGCGCATTCCCTTCACAAACAAACGTAATTCACTGCATCTTCAGCAGCTCAGTTGCCGGGAGTAAATGACGACCACTATGTTCATTATTACATCCAGCAACACAACACATCAATCGGTCAAATCTTGTCTAACTTAACTTGCCGCCGGCATCAAAACATGGAGGTTGGACTGTTACAACTGATCTGAGGTAAGACGCTCACGTCAATCAACGACAGGCATCTGAGAATGGCTCGATTTGAAAAAGGGGATATTATTTTTACAGATTAATTAAAAACCACTGCATGGATTTTTATCAATATAGGGTAGATTTGTACATACACTGCAAACACACAATAATGTTCAAACAACATGAAAAAGTGAACTTAGCATCCGATGACACCTTTAAAGGTTCTTTACAGAAGCATCAATGCCAATAAAGAAGCTTTATTTTTAAAAGTGTGGTATGAAACTAGTCATAATGGAGAAAAAACTATGTATCAACTGTTAAAATTTACAGATAACTTACTCACTCCCTTGTCATCCAAGATGTTCATGTCTTTCTTTTTTTAGTCACAAAGAAATTATGTTTCTTGGTTAAAAACTTTTCAGGATTTTTCTCCATATAGTGGCCTTCTATGCTGACTGTGAGTTTGAACTTCCAAAATGTAGATTAAATGCAGCTCAAAGGGCTCTAAACGAGCCCAGCCGAGGAAGAAGGGTCTTATCTAGCGAAATGATCCATACTCTGTGTAATCTGGGTAAAGACAGTTAGGGTATGTTGAAAAACTCCTATTTTATTTTCTCCTCCAACCATAAAATCGTCCTGTTTCACTGCAGAAGTATTGTCCCAGTGTTTACAAAGTCAAAGTGCAAAGACCATCAAACGCCCTTTACAAAAAAAGGGTAAAACAGCGATGTAGGATGATTTTGAAGTTGGAGGAGAAAACAAGATGGGAGTTCTTCAACCTACCCTAACTGTCTTGAACCTGAATACACAGAGTTTACGCAGAGCTAGACAAGATGAGCATTTGAGATTGAAAAGTATATAAATTGTATTTTTTCGCTAGATAAGACCCTTCTTCCTTGGCTGGAAGCTTCCTGGCCTTTGAAGCTACATTTAAAATACATTTTGAAAGTTCAAACTTGCGGGCACCAAGTATACTATATGGAGAACATTCCTGAAATGTTTTAGTTAAAAAACAATTTCTTTATGGGGTGAGTAAATGATCTGCAAATTTTGGTTCTGGAAGTGAACTTCTCCTTTAACATCATAATGCCTTTGCAAATAATACAACAGCTGTGTGTCTTATGGTAAATACCTAGATAAACACTTTCTAAATCACATAAGGTGGATGACGTATTAAAACAGCTCATCTGACACACTGACTGAAACTGAGTGCAAATAACCCCTCCAAAACATTTTTCCATATATCTGTAAATGCCTGCAGGAATACAAATCCATTTGATCACAGGCAGTGTGTTTCAGAAGTGTTCGAACATGACACTTTCACTGCATTTAACCTTAAGGCAGAAACTTAAAGTCTATTGAATCAAAAAGTGTCAAATGTGATATAAAGGATCGGTTTCGAGTGTTTGGTGAAAGACATATTTCTCTGCCCATTCTCCTTAAGCAAATACCACTTTCCGCTGTACAATTTCCTGGTACTTCCTGGAGTTTTGATGGTTTCGATATAAGAACCATGCTGTATAGCAGCTTAACCCAAGCGTTTACAAAATGTGGCATTGTGTCCTATGAATCATCATTTAAATACTTGTGTTTTGGCACCGTTTCCTGCCTCACCTGTGCTGCAGTGTGCATGACGGATAAAAGCTGTTTTTCATTTGCATACTTTAGATGCATTCATGTAGTGTGTGAATGTTAGCACAACTAATTGAACAGTCAGTGCATTCACTCTGTCGATGTCAGTTTTTTTTTGTTTTTTTTTTACTAAAGTCACACGGAGATGCAAAACACTATAATTTAGTTTGCATATTTTTACCAGGTCACCAAGTAAAACATGCACCTTATGTAACATGACATTTAGTTCTTAATCCATTTTTTATCAAGCAACAGAGTTTATTATTATTATTTTTAAAGCAAACCTAGCAGTCTTACATAAGAGGACAATATTTCCTAACAAATTACTTTTGCAACAGTGACATTTACATTTAAATATACATGAAAATCAATCAAACATTAATCAGATGCTATCCTAGATTTTGCATATGACAAGTGCATATGTTGTTTCTCTGGACGTTTAAATAAGCACAGATTCGACATTCATTTCGGCTCAAAGCATTTCGTTCGGTCCAACAAACTTCACACAGCCAAACTTTCACCGAAGTGCCAACATTTGACCAATACATTCACCATCTTAGCAGTAAAAAAAATAGTTTCACTATTCAAAAGTCCAAAATACAAAAATGAAAATTGCACACTTGCACACACTTTGTTTCTTCAGTGCATCACAAAAGTGAGTTTTCTGAAGAATATGCCTAATCTTTGGGTGTACCATTTAATTATGATAAATTTAGTCTATATGACTTATATTACAAGTCTTCAAAAACTGCCGTGTCTTTGACCAAACATAATCACCACTGCTGGAGCTTGAACGTTTTAATTTATTTTCATTATACTGACCAGGATATTCCTTACAAATTCACCCCTTGTGTTTCATGAAAGAGGGAAAACTATATAATTGGGTGAATATATGATGACAATCTTCATTTTTAGATCAAATAACTCTTTAAAAGGCAGAACTGAGTGGAAAGTTAAATCATTATGAAAGAATCAGGCCTATTATGGCCATGTTGCTACAGTGTACACTCCCAGTCAAAAGTTTTCGAACAGTAAGATGTTTAATGTTTTTTAAAGAAGCATTTATTTGATCTAAAGTGCAGCAAAAAGAATCAAATTTTGATTTTTTTTTTTCACTATTTAAAATAACTGTTTTCTATTTGTATATATTTAAAAATGTAGTTTATTCCTGTGATTTTAAAGATGAATTTTTAGCATAATTACTCCAGTCTTCAATGATCCTTCAGAAATTATTCTAATATGCTGATTTGCTGTTCAAGAAATCAAAAGCTTTTGCAACATTATAAACTATACCATTCAAAAGCTTGGAGTCAAGTTTTTTTTTCCTTTTTTTTTTGTGAAAGAAATTTCTAAAAACTTTTATTTAGTAAGGATGCTTTGAATTGATCAAAAGTCACGATAAAGACTTTTATGTTACAAAAGATTTTTATCTCAGATAAATGCTGTTCTTCTGAACTTTATATTCAAAGAAACCTAAAAAAAAAAAATTCTACTCCTGTTTTACACATAATAACAATAACTAGATATGTACATTTTCTGAAGAAAATGTGAGTGGTGCTTGCCGCGGCAAAACTCGGCACTAAGGCACTAATAATAACCTTAATCACAATAGCATCATTATGCTAACAACACAAGTAACTTGTTGTTAAATGAAATTACCATGATTAACATGTTGTTAGCATGATGCTAGCAAGTTTTTAACAAGATACTAACATGATTAACATGTTCTTAGGATGAAGGTAACATGATTAGCATAAATTACATGTTGATAACATGCAAACTGGCATGATTAGCATGTTGCTAGCATGATGTTAGCATGTTTTAACAAGAAGGTAGCATGTTTAAGATCATGCTAGCAACATTCTAACATGAATAACATGTTGACATGAAATGAACATGTTGCTATCATAATGCTAGCATGTTTTTAACAAAATGCTAACACGATTAACACTGTTAACATGTTATTAGCATGTTTTTAACAAGATGCTAACATGATTACCATTATGCTAACATGTTTAACATGTCATTAACATGATGTTAGCATGCTATTAGCATCTTTTAACATTTAGGTAGGAGATCCTAGCATGTTTTAGCACTTAGCTAGGCGATGCTTACATTCTATAGAATAATATTAGCATGATGCTAAGCACATTTTAACATATGCTAATCATGTTTTAGCAATGACCCGTCTTTTTTTTTTTATATGTTTTAACACTAATCACTATTAGCATGTAGCTATTCACTGCTAGCATGTGTAGCATGCTAAGAATCCTATCCCTGGTGAAAAAAAAACAGCATATGCTGGTAGGTATGTTTTGATGCTGGTTTAACCCAGCATAAACCAGCAAAGGACCAGCTTAAACTAGCATCAAAACATACCTAACTAGCATGCTGGGGCATGGCTAGGAAGAGGTTAAGGTGATTCAAGATTGGCTGTTTGCTGTCCCGTGTGAATCAAGCTCACCCCTATGTCTCTATGACACTGTGATCCAAAGATATCCATCTAGGCCTTTTATAATGGCAGTCTATGGGATCAGTTGCTAGGGTGCACTAAATGGTTGCTAGGGCATGGCTTAACAGCTCCATAATGATCCTGAGAGTTTGACTGGTTGCCTGAGTAAAATGAGCCCACCCCCACGTCTCTATGACTTTGTGAGTTATATTCAATGCAAAATCCCTATTTAAATTACCATAGAAGGGAAAATGTGTGTGTACAGATGCTGTTTCATGGGCTGTCCCTCGCCATAGTATGTCTATGGGGCAACTTTGGGAAGCTCTTGTGCCATAGGGGGTACAACTTATACCCCATTGGGGGGGGATGTTCTTGCACAGCTTGACAGCCTCTTCGAATGTGGTGAACCACATGTTTTAAATAAATTTTCGCTTTGCACTATGTCCCGTCAAAGTTGTCCGCAATGCAAAGTCTATGGGACTTTTTCGGATGATTTTTCACCGCCTGTACGAACATCGTACACCCGATCACTTGTAAAAGTCATAGATTTCTGAAGGATCATGTGACTGGAGTAATGATGCTAAAATTCAGCTTTGAAATCACAAGAATAAACTACATTTTAAAATATATTCAAAAAGAAAAGTTATTTTAAATAGTAAAAATATTTCAAAAGTTTACTGTTTTTGCTGTACTTTGGATCAAATAAATGCAGGCTTGGTGAGCAGAAGAGACTTCTTTAAAAACCAATAAAAATATTACTGTTCAAAAACTTTTGACTGGTAGTATATGTGCATCTGTTGGCAATAAAGAGGTCAAACTGTTTCTTATTCTTCATTCTCAGCAAGTTGGCTTACGGACAGCAACGCTGGCATAGGCTACTTCACACGTCCATCACAAGAAAATATGAAATAGAAGCATAAATACACCTACCATCTCAGATTTGTTAAAAAGCTACCCATGAAATCACAATTTTTAGGGGTATACTTCATAATCATCCACTGACTCCAAGCCAGAGGAAACGTTCTTCACAGAGACGAAGTATTGTTTATGGACACGTGGAAATGAAAATGATGCATGTCTGATGGGACACTCTCACGCCCGTATGCTGCTGGGGAGTAAAGGAGTGTCCGACGTGATCGGCACACCAGTTTCCTGGAAACTCGGAGAGAACGCTGCAGGGAAAGTGAGAGAAACAGATTCAAATTAAAGCAAATTAACTTGCAATTTCATCTCATAGGAGTTAAATCATGAGGACCTTTTAAAATAACCACTGAAACCAAACTGCATAAATGGCTCATTTTGAAATTTGCCCAGATTTCTGAGGTCACGGCTCAATTCTAGATTCCTAAACAAAGATTTGTTAAAAAAAACAGTCCAGCTGTGTCAAGCTAATGTAGAGAAAAAACACGACAGACTGAGTTTATCAAACCACATGCTGTTCCCGAAAATGTGTCTGAACTGTTGCTCCGCTTATTGTTTTATTTTTCTGTTTATTTTATGAATCATTAATCTTTAACAATGCAGTGCGGTTCTACAAAGAGATTGTTGAAGGATGAAGCTCTTATAAACTATACTTCCCTTTAGATAAAAAGATATGTGCTTAATCATACTTGGTGTGTACTTGTAGTGTACTGCAAATCTTAAACGTATATTTTTAAAACACTGTACTTGGAGGTAACACAATATTAATGATACTAGATTAAAGATAAGAGTAAACTTTGAGTTGGCTTGAGAAACCCTAGCCTAAAATTTTGAAGCAGTTGTAAAACTATAAATGTTGATGTTGCTATCATGATTTAGCACATTGCTTACATGGTTTAACATTTTAACATGATTAACTTGTTGCTTGCATTTTTTAGGCTAGTTACAATGTTGTTAGCATGTTACTAGCATGTTGTTAGCATGATTAACAAGTTAATATCATGATTCTGGCACGATTAGCAAGTTACTAGCATGTTGTTACCATGATTAACATGTTACTATCGTGTTTCTAGCCTGATTAGCATGTAGCTAGCATCATTAACATGTTACTAGCATGTTGTTAGCATGATTAGCAAGTTACTAGCATGACAATCAAGTTACTAACATGTTGTTAGCATCATTAACAAGTTACTATCATGTTTATAGCCTGATTAGCATGTAGCTAGCAACATTAACATGCATTTTGCTATCACAATTAGCCAGTTACTAGCACGTTGCTAATATGATTAGCAAGTTACTAGCATGTTGTTAGCATCATTAACAAGTTAATATCATGATTCTAGCATGATTAGCATGTTGTTACCAAGATTAACAAGTTACTATCATGTTTATAGCCTGATTAGCATGTAGCTAACATCATTAACAAGTTTCTAGCATGTTGATAGCATGATTAGCGAGTTACTAGAATGTTGCTAGCATAGTTAGCCAGTTACTAGCACGTTGCTAACACGATTAGCAAGTTACTAGAATGACAATCATGTTAGTAACATGCTGTTAGCATGATTACTAAGTTACTATCATGTTGTAAGCATGATTAGGAAGTTACTAGCATGTTGCTAGCATAATTAGCCGGTTACTAGCACGTTGCTAACATGATTAGCAAGTTACTAGCATATTGTTAGCATGAAAATTACAAGAATGTTGGTAGCATGACTAGCAAGTTACTAACATGTTGCTAACATAATTAGCCAGTTACTAGCATGTTGATAACATGACTAACAAGTTACTACCATGTTGTTAACATGATTAGCAAGTTATTAGCATGTTACTAGCATGTTGTTATCATGATTAGCAAATTACAAGAATGTTGCTAGCATGATTAGCAAGTTACTAACATGTTGCTGGTATGGTTAGCAAGTTAGGAGCATGTTACTAGCATGATTAGCATGTTATTAGCATGTTGCTACCATGATTAACATGTTCAAACCAGCTAAAACCAGTTGATTCAGTAAAAAACAGTTAAGACCAGCCTAGGGTGGTTGTCTAGTCTTAGCTGGTTTAACCTTGGCTGGTCTTTAAGCAGGTTTCTCAGCTTGGCAGTCTAAGACCAGCCTGACAAGCTAAAAAATTGGCCAAAATCACTTTAAACCACTTTAAAACCAGCCTGGGAGAGCAGCCAATCAGATAAGACTGGTTTTAGCTGTATTTTTTCAGTAGGGAGTTATTAAGCTTTGCTACAGCAATAAACAGTTTAGATGCACCACAGGTCTCTTTGTATAAAAGTTTTCACCCCCTCAATGAAAGACTATGGGATTTTAGGTGGTTTTGATAGTCTGGTTTTCGAAAACCATAAGCTGGATCAGTTAGAAAAGACACAGCAACTAACTTCAGACCAGTCTGAAGGTCCGACCCGAGATTGGTGGTTGTAGCTTTAAAGCTCTAAGAGGAGATACTAGGAGATCAGTATATAAGCTCAAGCCGACTTAATAAAAGCCCACTTTGTGTACTTTAAGTGTGTTCTTAACACACTTAAGTAGACATTTAAAAAGTGCACTTTTTTCCTTTAAAGTTTTACTTTATCTTCTGCTGTGCTTTAAAGTACATTTATATTGATGGGTTTACTAACATACTAAAGCACATATAAAGTTTACTTTACATCAATTCACTCTTAAGTTTATTCTTGTAAAATACATTATTTCTGTTTTTAAAAGCTAAAGTATGCTTGTTTTTCACGAGGGTTGACCCAAAAGAAAACACACAGCCTGTGAATAAGCTTTCATCTCACTGCATTTGAATCTCATTTCACATGTGAAGACAATATTTACATTGTTTTAAAAGAACAGCAGGAAAGAATAAAAAACAGCCAGCTTGTTTTTGGAGGTGAATATGATTATGTGATTTTGACTGTTTCACAAAAAAAGTGAGAGAAGAAATAAGTATATGTAAAACATCTGGAAAGACACTTGAAATATTTTTTTAAATGATAAAGTATGATATCCTAGAGAAAGCATGAACAACAACAAATGTGTGCTCTCAGAACGGCATGCTGAAAGTTATAGCTTCATGTTCCCGCAAACGTTTATATAATGGCATAACAGGAAAAAAAATCCAACTGTTGCTTGCCAACATTGTAGAGCATGAAAACAACATCAAGCAAACAGAACGGGAGGGGTAAACCACCGCTGATGAGGAAAAGAGAGACATTCAAATTCAGAGGATTGTAAGCGATCAGATGGCTGCCAGACAAGAGAGCATTGTTTGTGACTATGTGGTTGGTTACATCACAAACCCCTCAGACTCACGAGAGAAAGACGCCACACACCCCTCTCATTCTTTCAGAGATGATGCAGCCACTCAACAGCCTTTAATACAGGCAGGGAGCGGCGCACAGCACTGGTACACTAATGCACTGAACCACACTCAGCTGATAGCTACATTAGCATGAGGTTAAGCTGAGGACTTTGTTTAGTTTTATGCAAAACAAACTGAGGGTGAATCTCACGTCAAGGACAAATTTCACCCCAAAATCAAAAGACAGAAATAAGAAATTATATTTAGCATAAAAAAATACAAATAATAAAATCTAGTTTTAGGACCATTGTGATTTTTGCATTGCAAAAATATTTTTAGGATATTTTACACTACTGCAAATTCTCATTCATATGGAAGGCTATTTCTGCCACTGAATAAGAAACAAAAAAAGGTAATTGCAACTTGATTGCACATTTTTTTTTTTTCAGAATTGTAAAAAATAAACTCGCAGTTGCGAGATATAAAGTCTGTATTGTGTGATATAAACTAGCAATTTTTACTTCTTTTCTTCAGAATTGTTTATAACTTGTAATTCTGACTTAATAACTTGTAAATGTGAGTTTATATCTCATAATTGTGAGAAAAAAGTCAGATGTGCAAGATATAAACTCAGAATTGCTAGAAAATTGTGAGATACAAACTCACATTTACAAGAAAATTTTTTTTTATTTCTCAGAAATGCAAGTTTATATCTCACAATTGCGAGGGAAAAAAACAGATTTGTGATATAAACTGAGAATTGCGAGAAAAAAGTCTGAATTGTAAGATACAAACTTGCATTCGCAAGAAAAAGACTTTTTTTTTTTATGACTTTTTTATCTTTTTTTTAAAAGTTTTTATCAAGTTTTTAAAAAACTCAGAATTGTAAAATAAGAAAAACTAAAGTAAATAAAAAAAATATCTTTCTTTTTTATACAGTGGTGTTAATGGGCTGTAATGTGAAAAACAAACATATATTTTGTAATGTACTCTACCATTCAAAAATTTGGGCTCAGTAAGATGTAATGTTTTTGAAATAGATTTATTCAGTAAAAAACTAATATTGTGAAATACTATTAAAATTTAAAATAACTGTTTTCTATGTGAATATTTGTGACTCTGGACCACAAAACCAGTCTTAAGTCGCTAGGGTATATTTATAGCAATAACCAAAAATACATTGTATGGGTCAAAATTATTGATTTTTCTTTTATGCCAAAAATCATTAGGAAAATAAGTAAAGATCATGTTCCATGAAGATATTTTGCTAAATTCCTACTGTAAATATATCAAAACTTAGTTTTTGATTAGTAATATGCATTGTTAAGAACTTCATTTGGACAACTTTAAAGGTGATTTTTTGCACCCTCAGATTACATATATTGAAATAGTAGTTGTATCTCGGCCAAATATTGTCCTATCCTAACAAACCATACATCAGTGGAAAGCTTATTCATCTTTCAGATGATGTATAAATCTCAATATCGAAAATTTGACCCTTATGACTGGTTTTGTGGTCCAGGTCACATATTGTAAAATGTAATTTATTCCTGTGATCAAAGCTGAATTTTCAGCATCATTACTCATGTCTTCAGTGTCACATGATCCTTAAAAAAATCATTATAATGTAATGATTTGATGCTCAAGGAACATTTCAGATTATTATCAATGTTTAAAACAGTTGTGTTGCTTTGTATTTTTGGGGAAACCATTATACATTTTATTTATTAGAATTCTTTGATGAATAGAAACAGAACAGCATTTATTTAAAATAGAAATCTTTTGTAACATAAATGTGTAACATTATTACTTTAAAGAAAATAAAAACCTTTGAATGGTAGTGTATTAATATAATACAAACATTTAAATAGCATTTATATATTTATAGTGTCATGAAAACGGTTTTGGAAATGCGTCTTAGACATTTTTTCATATTGCAATAATCATTCACAGTTTTGTGTTTTAAGAAAAATCAATGTAAATACCTCATAAATTTAAATTCACTACTTACACTGGCTACTGTTGTTGCGTAACTTCCTGGCTTCAATGTCATCTGACCTCTCCAACGAAATCTGCAACTCTACAAACAGAATAAAATGGTTCATTTAATCTAATGTCATTATATACAACATGTGGCATGCAGTGATTTCAAAGTTAAGTCAGGATAATAACACAGACAAACAGTGTTACTGACTCAGTCTTGCTTTCTAAATATAGCTCTCAACAAGAGCTATGACACACACTGAAAGTTCAGCGCTTGACAGCATCTGAAACCATTCACTTTTAAAAGTATTTAAAAAAGATGATGCCAAAAGTCTGATGTTTAGCAGAGGCCACTGAGAATGAAATTGCACAAAAGAAACTCACTTCCATCACTCATGGAATTGAAGCTGCTCTTCTGGCTGTTCCTCTTGCTGTTCCAGGTGTCATTGCCGCTGTCCCGCTGCAGCTCCGGAGGCCTGATTTGCGGCTTCTTCTTACTCTTGCGCGTGCTGATGCGAATAATCTCTCGCACCAGCCTGCACTCGGCCTCCTGCTCCTCCATGTTGTGCTCCTGCACGATATCTGAGATCAGCTGACTGATCTCCCGCGAACGCCGCAGGAACATGGAGTCCGTGGTGCACTTGGCCAACTCGTTGATCTCAAACTCAGAGAAGACCTCCATGAGCTTCTGCGTGATGAGTTTATCCACATCTTCCATCCCATTCCTGTTGATTAAGTCATCCTCCGGTAAGCTGCTAAAGTAAATCGGACTGTCCATCTCCATTTTGGACGTGGGAAACGACACATGACTTTCTTCTTCTTCATCAAAGACCGATGTGTCCACCTTGACGCCACGAATGCAAATGTCGGAGTAGAAGCCGTTCTCAGCCTGTGGAGGACTTGAGGGGTTCTCCACCGGCACGTTGGGAGCTGAGCTTTCGCTCGAAACGAGACAAGGCAAGCGGCGGCACACGCGGTACAGTCCACAAGTCAAAACGCTACAAAAGAGCTTCCTGCAGCTACTCACAGAAGCGCAAGGTCCACACATAGGCGTCCCCGAAACGGGCTCCTCTTTGACAGGGAGAAAGCTTACCTTCTCCGGCCCAGTCGTGTTGCCGTTGGCATCCCTGCCGACTTTGTGCCTCACTCCAAAGTGCTGGATCTCAATCTCAACGGGGTCGACACAGCGCTCTTGGTATGGCCCTTCATCAATGGGACCAGTGGTCCAGGACGGGGTGCTCTCCATAGGGACAACACTCAGCCCAGACCGTCCTCTGGTGGCTGTTTTTACTGTTACCTGACGCTGGACTGAGGCCTCAGGGTCTGTTCAAGAGAAAGAGACATAATAGCGGAAAACTGGGAGGAGATGAAGGTTTTACCTTACACTTTCAAGCAGTCTCGGTAACAAAACTGCAGCCAGTCGCACCAAATTTCCCTAAGAGATGTAAACCAACCAGTTTAAGGGCTGATTTGTTTGCTTTCTTGGCTGTTGCCACTGTTAATAAGAGAGTGAAAGTAAAACTTCAACCTCAATGCTTAAAAATATAGAAACACTTAGAGACTCTGAAACACTTAGAAAGATTCTGTGTCATCTAAAGCCTTATAAAAGTGAAATAACATGTAATTAAATGCATACATGTGATTTTACTGCACATTTTGTGCTCATGCCATCTTAAGTAGAGCGACAAATACATTTTAGTCGCTCGTATATACGTATATAACAATATCACCATGGTTAATATACATGAAATAAGCAATACAGTGAGGAAAAGAAAGTGAAAGTGTTGTACATGTGAAATAGGGTTAATTAGGGACATTTTCCCCAGTCATCTCAATGGCAAAATGTGTCCCAATCTACCTACAATCGGCTGAAATGGCATCCTGTAACACTTGCAACATCATTACTGTCCTTTATACATAACTTTAAGCATGTATATAAAATACGTCCTGGCACTGCAGCTGCTTGTTTTTACTATAATATATGCATTTAAAATATACCATATTGCTTATGACCTATTTAGGCAGACGTTTCTATATATAGTGATGACGTTTATAGGACAATAGAAGGGAAACTCCAGACATCATTATTTATAAATCAAAATAAATTATTTGAATTTTTGAATTTTGAATTTTGAATTTGAATTATATTGTATAATCTACAATGTAATCTAATAACAACAGATTATGTTATAAATTAGTCTATATATTAGAGACTAAATATATATTTATATTTACTTTTATTTACACGTCAATACATACAATATACAACATATACTGATACACACACAAAAAAAAAACACAGTCAAAGAAATGACCTTTTTTACATTTTCAAATATTAAGCATGTTTTTAGAAACTTCTGAAACAACTAAGCTTTAAAAAGCAGACTTAGCTAAGTAAATAAATAAAGTTTTAACTTGAATGTTAAACTCGAGTTTTAGATTAGACGATAGAAACTGATGCAAAGTAAGCCTACATACATTCATTTTAACAAATACTTTACGGCCGCCACTGATTATTTACAAATTCGGACAAGCTTCAAAGTTCACCCTGTCCCCAAACAAAAACACCGCAGTTTTGCCGCAAAAAAAAGTCTAATCACAGATATGCGGCTTTAGGAAACAGACTAACTAGAGACTAACTAGAAAATATCTAATCTACGCCAGGCAATCTTAAGAAGTAATAATAAGAATAAAAAACAAACTTTGTTATTGCTGGACTTTACTCACACCATATGGGGGAAATGTCGCAGTCTGACGAGTTTCTTCCGGAAGTCCGGACAGCACAAAAAGGTCGTTCGACCTGGATTTCACTATTAGTCCACAAATATTCCGCCGGTGCTCAATCAGCTGCCTCAGATTGTATTACAGACAGCAACAAGTGAAGAGAAATGGTTTGACCTGCATGCTCGTCGTTCCTGCTTGTACGAACACACACAGGTACACCTACCTGATTCAACAGGTACATCAGGACATGGACACTAGTGACGTAATTCGCAACTTGCAAGTTCAACTTATTTTCATTGACTGACAATCAGAGCAGTTGACCTTTGAAACCTAGGATACACGTATATTTAAAATAAAATAATACAACAAATACAACTTTTTTATTTTAAACGACTGGTTAGTCTACATTTTAATAGGATGCACAGTCAGTGTGAACGCAGCTGTGAGATGTTTAACCAAGAGATGGCGTCATTGTTCCTCAGACACTATGGCGGATTCAGAATAGTGGATTATTTTTTTTCTTTTTTCGCCTACTATATGTTTGCATAATATATGCATTGCACATTACTCGTACTAACCCTTACGAAAATTAACCATGAATTTACTAAAAAAACCAAAAACAAAAAAAAAACCTTGGTTAGAGGAGAGTGGTGTAAGATGAGCAACTTTTTATTTATGTGGTCCTCAAGATAAGACAAAATGAAGTACATTTAAAGCGTCTAAAGTAATTTCAGGATGTTTCCTATCATTTTAAATGATCTGAATATATATATATATATATGTATGTGTGTGTGTGTGTGCGCTCCTTTGGCTCAATTTGCCCCAGGTTAGAGATAAGTTGACCAGAGTCAGGGGGTAAGATGAACCGTCTGGGTGAAAACTGACCATCTGACTGAATCTGATTTAAACCCATATGACATTTTAATGATTATTTAAAAACTAAATTTAACTTAAGCAAATTTCATTTGCCAAACAATCATATTTCAGTTCTGAAAGCTAACTTTAAATAAAACTAATCAAATTAATTTTAATTTTCAATCTTTGTTTGCATTTCTGAAACAATGTGTTGAACACTAAAGTTTAACCTTGCCAAAAACAGACTAAACACATTTTGCTGAGTAAAATTAAATCACTGAATGAAGGAATAAATGTCACGAATATATATTTTAGTCAAATGATTTTTGGTATGGTACCTTTTCTGCAATGTCAAACTAGCCATTAGGGACCACAGGTGGAAAGACATATTCGATTATAATGTGATGGAAAGCATCTTCCGGTTCTCAGAGAAAGATCTGGTGCACTTGTACACCATCCCTATCAAATAAACAACAAATATTTATATAATATGCATTTACATGATAAACTAAACCAGTTGCGTAAGATCACATTAAAATACCAGTTTATACTTCAGAGATTTAACTTAACTTCATTGCTTTATGATGGGGTGAGTTAAAGTGCTGGCTCAACTTACCCCACATCATTTGGCTCACTAGCTAGTTTATCAGTTCAGGCTAATATTTAGCTAAATTATTTGCATGGGTTTTATATGTTGCCAAACCACCTATATGCTTCGTAAATATTTATAGACCTGGATAAATTTGCTTTGATGTAACAGCCATTACATCTATTATGCTACAAATTTTACTTTGACAAGCCAAAAACAGTTTTTAGAGTAAATGGGTGCCTTCCGCTCCTCCCATGCATCTCCCCTTTTCACAGTTTGGCAGAAATGTGTGATTCTAAAATACATGGTCACATGACAGTAGACGTGTACAGGGGGTGGGTCAACTTAAACACCGGCTCAACTTACCCCACTCTCCCCTACTATAGTTAAACCACACATTAACCATGGTCTTGCTAAACTAACCATAGTATTAGTAAAACATGGTTATACAAATGGTAATCAATGCACCAAAAAATAAATAAAATAATAAAAAAAAAAAAAAAAAAAAAAAAAAAAATTAATAATTTCCATGGTTTTTAAATTTAAGGGAATTCTACAACATGTCACAACAGTAATGTCTATTTCTACAGTATCAGGAGCAACAGCAGCTGTGGTCATCAAATGGCAAGAACTAAAGACCTTTCCCTTTTGTAAGTTTAAAGTCAAGTTTATTAAATGTAGAGTCTTTGAAAGGGTGGTGCATCAAGAATAGAGTCATAAATTGCCAGGACAGTTCCCTGTGTCCACAGTTTCAATGATCACTGAACAGCAACGCACTGGATCAGTCAGAGCATCCTGTAGTCCTTGCAGAGACCGGAGCCTGATGACTGACAGCCCCCCAACACACACCTAATCAAGGCTGCAAGAATTAAAAAAAAAAAAAAAAAAAAAAAAAAAAAAAAAAAACACCACACAACAACACACAACAATTAAAATGCATGTACTACTAGAATCATACAAAATGTGTGATTAAAAACATTTTACAGGCTTCAAAGCTGTAGGTCATGAACAAAAAGGTATACAAACATACACATTTTCTTTTCACACTAAATACCCAGATGACTTCCTACAGCTGCCAAAAAGTGCAGTACATTTTAGTATCCAAATGTAAAATACTGTAACCCACAATGCAAAATAACACTTGCAACTAGGCCAGTTTGTTACCCAATGCCTGTCCGACTGGCCGGAAGCTAGTTATAAACATGCTGAGCATGTGGACAAACATATTTCTTGATCAAATTCCCATTCTTGGTGAGGCATCAATGTAAACACAGTTGGTTTGCATCTGCCTGAATGTAAGCGAAGGGAAGAAATGAACTTGCGCTTTACGTTCACACACACAAAAAACGGCTGCTGTCAATTATGTAATAGTCATCAAACATTAGTACTGCCGCAGATGTTTTTGCTGTACTGAAATCGTTACTAAGAATTGTGACGTTTCAAATGAAACCTAATGAACGGATTGAAATATTCATTGCATTATACAACCATATTTTTTAAATATTGGTTAGTATATGGTGCATACTGCACAGTATGAAGTAAACTAGAAAATAACACTGCCATAAACATACCCAATTACATTTAGGAAATGAGGCAGTCCAACACTTGAAGCAATGACAGATTGCTGGGATGCTGTAAATGCTGAAATAACCATCCCACTTTTAGACTTTACAGTACTGCTTGCAGAAGTCAGATCATTTCCTGCTAACAACCAAATATAGACTTTTCTGTGTACACTGTAAGTAAAGCAATTGTACTCACTTTATAGCAGACGTTGAAAACGGCTTCTAGATGGAGGGGTTCACATCCTGGAATCTGACTTGGCCCTGTTGATCAAGACCTTCAGGGCTATTTTGGGTCCCTTCACACTTGGAGGCCAAGAAATCCAAACTGTTAACTTGCTCAGCTATGGCAGAGGGAACAATAACGTAGTTATTTTCCGACTAAAATTCACATTTCAGGGATGCAATGAGAGTACGATTGAGCAAACCTTGTCTGTAGCTGCTGGAACGTGTAGGAGAAATCCTTCGGATGGCGCCTTGGCCGAACCCACTTGGAATGGCAGTAATAAGTCTGGTGCCATCTTGACTTTGGACTCCTGTGGAACAGTGGGCTGAAGAACTAACAGGCTTTTGTACATTTTGACCTGGCCTCTGGCCATGGGAACTTTGGAAAGCACCACTGCTGAGGTCACCAGAAGCCCATTGGTTCTGAAAACTACCAAAGCTGCTTGTCAGTGGTTTATTAGGCCTAACGTGGACTGTATTGATCTCATTCATTCCAGCAATACTGGGCTTAGTTGCACTGAATCCCAATTTACTTTTAGAAGGCTTTAAGGGCACTGAACTTTGTCTGTATGAGGTTCCCTTCACAGAGGAGACGGCCTGATACCCAGTCTGGGAAGAGCTGGCATAAGTACTAGTGGCTGGTTGGACATTTCTGATATTCTGGTTCGCTTCAAAAGGCTGGTATTGAGGAGCAGACTGACCAGGGGCAAATGGTACTTTGCGCTCTGGAAAGCGCTGATGAACTTTGGGTCTATTGAATTCTGCTCTGTTTTGAACATTTGCAGGAGCCTGTATTATATGGATGGCACCAGAACTGGCAATTGAGGACTTGGTCGCATCACGTTGAGCCCCGCTTCGAGAGGGGTACGTGGGCTTAAAGATTTGGCTAGGTTGACCAGGGATATTGTAGGTCTGCTGGAATTTGGGGCGAGTACTTTCATAGTTAGGTGGTAACTTGTTTCTCTGAGAACTTTCTGGAGCCTTAAGTAGTATCCCACCAGAGCTGACAATTGAAGATTGAGCAACATTGTCCTTACAGTCACTTTTGGAGGGTTTTCTTGGCTCAGAGCTGGGTCTGTGTTGAGTTCCACTCATGGAGTGCTGAAGAGGTTCATTCCATGAATTGCTCTGACTGCTGGAAGTCAATCTGGTATCTCTAGAGATCTGACTGGCTTGATAGGGGTCAACATGACTGGGAACTCCAGGTGGTTTTACTGAATCTGGAGGCCCACTAAAGCCCCCAAGACCTTGAGCACTTACTCCACCTTGAACTAGAAAGATTGGCCCCGAGCTAACAACTGAAGGCTTGGCCTCAGTGTATTTAAGTCCACTGTGAGGGGGTTTTCTTGAATTCATACTTGAATACACAGGGACTCCCCTCAAAAATGGTCCATAACTGCTACTGGCTGTCTGGACATTGCTAGTACCCTGGGATGAACTATGCTGATGGGAAATCAGGCTTGAGATAGGGCCTCTTACAAGTGGGTCTCTACTAACTCCAGAGGTGAATTCCATTTGGCCATGTGTGCTTTTAGGAGGCTTTACGACAAAGACCTCGTTAGATCCAACAGTTTTAGCCACCTCAAAACTAGATTCACCTCTAGAGGATTTTAAAGGGTTTGGTTCAGGTACTTTTAGGGTTCTCATCAAGGTGGACCTGCTTTGAGAAGTAGCAGAAGCCAGCTGGCTACCAGGCTGCATGTTTTTGAAGTGATCAGCTGATGCATGAGACTCATACTGAACAGAGGGCTGACCAAAACCTGACAAGTCATATTTTGGAACAGAAGCAGAAGGCTTGTAGGTAATCATATGATTGTCTTGATTGTCAGTTTTGGCAGAAGTCTGACAATCCTTTGAATCTGATTTCACGTTTGATCCTGTAAACAGTCTTTCTGTATGAGCATCATAACTTCCGTGGGTGCCTCGATGGTGGGGCAGGCGAGCAGAAATATAAACGGGGTTATTCAGGTTTCCCATTTGTTTCACCTCAGGGCCAATCACAGGAAAAGTATGGGCTGAAACTCCTTGCAAATTAGCGGTTGGCAAGCGCCCTGTTAGAAACAAATAAAGAGCACACAAACTGTAGGACACGACAATGTTTCAGAAAATTATCAGCAGTGTGTTAGACTTACCTTCATAATTCCCCAAACAGGTTGCATAAGCAGGGAACAAGGCAAAAAGAAACCTGAAACCAAGCCACAAGTCAAACATTTTGCAAAGCAGGGTACATGCTCAGTAAGCTTGAGACCAGAAAAACAAATAAAAAATAATTTGTCAGTTTAGTGCTCACCTTAAGTAGTATGTGGAATCCATGGTTAAACAAGGCACCCAAAAAGACAGAATAACTACCAACTTCTGTTGTAGTCTTCTCACTTGATAGCTTTGGGCTATGTCTCAATGGGAATGCTTTGTAGACTTCAATACTCACCTTCAGCCAATCAGCAATCAAGATGCCTGAAGATGCAGCTGTTAGCAATTATCACTTCACTTTAAAAATCAGAGATTCAAATCTCTTTTTTGAATATGCCTGATAAAACAAAATATAAGACATAACAGAAAATAAATGAAAAAAAAAAAGCTTAAATTAAACTGAATTAAAATAAACTATCAAATGTTTTGTTAGGTAACTTAAAATGTGCAGTTTATCTAAATTTATTTTATTATTTTTTTTTTTTTACCAAAATATTTCCTACTACATAGTTTATTTAAGCATAAACGAATGAACCAGACTACATTAGGTTATACCAGAGAAAATCAATTTTAAGGATTAGATCAGGAGGAAATTGCTGACAACTCATCCTCAAATTATTCTTTAGGGTTCCCACCAGTGAATTTTCATGTCAGTAATTTTTGATTACAGTATAAGGATTTTATAAAAAAAAAAAATAAAATACATAAATATAAATAAAGTATTCTGAGTAATTTCTGAATCAGTTCAATTTATTCATTGTAGAAAAGAAAATAGAGCATAAATAATATAATAATGTTTTCACTGTATGTCAGTGATTTTAATATTTTATTACTTTCCATGACCGTTCAAGCCTGTAAAATATTATTTTACCTGCTATTTCTAGTTTTCCATAACTGAAGATGCCATGCAATTTAACCTTATTTCTAGATTGTGTGATGAATATATGCTTTCTAACCAACAACACAACCTCATCTGACCATAATTAGATTCTCGTCCTTATGAACTCGCATCAAGAAAAAACAGTACACACCTTTTTCATGGGCTGAACATGGTAAAGAAAGCATATAGTTGATATCATTTATGCAGTGTTGGGGAGTAACTAGTTACATGTAACAGAATTACATAATTTAATTACATAATAAATCTAACTGTAATCAATTATAGTTACAGAGAAAAATATGTAATCAAATTACAGTTACTTACACTACCAGTCAAAAGATTTTTAATGTATTTAATGAAGTCTCTTCAGCTCACCAAGCCTGCATTTATTTGATCCAAAGTACAGCAAAAACTACAATTTTGAAATATTTTTTACTATTTAAAACAACTGTTTTCTATTTGAATATATTTTAAAATGTAATTTATTCCTGTGATCAAAGCTGAATTTTTAGCATCATTACTCCAGACATATGATTTGACAGAAATCATTCTAATATTCTGATTTGCTGTTTAAAAACGTTCATTATTATTATTATTATTATTATTATTATTATTATTATTATTATTATGTTAAAAACAGCTAAGTATATTTTTTTCAGGTTTCTTTGCCAAATAGAAAGTTCAGAAGAAAGGCATTTATCTGAAATAGTTTTTTTGTAACAAATGTCTTTATTATCACTTTTGATCAATTTAAAGCATAAATATATATATATAAATATATATATATATATATATATATATATATATATTAATTTCTGTCATTTAGCTTTGATCACAAATAAATGACATTTTAAAATATATAATAAAAATATATAATAAAAATATTTCACATTTCGTTCCACTGTATGTCCACACATTTAGCAAAATTGTCCCATCTGAAATATGAGACACAGATGTTTCAGGTGTTTAAGACACAGAATAGGACTCATGCTTCTTCAATAACTGTTTTATTTCCTATTAGGGTTTGTGTATATGCTTTATTTATTTATTTTTTATTCCCAAGGCATTGTTAGATGCCAGTGTTTCCTGTCATAGCTATGCAAAGATTTGATCTCAAAAGCAGTATCATAACTATTAAACTATTTCTTATGACTTTAAATCTATATTTAACCGCAGAAAGATCTCTGAAAAATAAAAAGAGGTGCTAAAGTCTGATTTTGTGGTGACTGTGTTTTAAAATTAAACAAGTAATGAAGGCTTTTAAAAGTCTAACAGTAGTCAGTCAGTTTTGGTGCCATCCGAAGGATCTCTCCTACACTTTCCAGCAGCTACAGACAAAGTTTGCTCCATCATAATGCCACTGCATGTATAAAATGTGATTTTTAGTCAGAAAATAACATTATTGGTCCCTCTGCCATAGCCGAGCAAATCCAGCATCAAGTTTACAGTTTGCTTTTGGATTCCTTGGCCTCTAAGTGTAACTTGTAATCTGTAACCAATTACAAGTAACCTTCCCAACACTGCATTTATCATATTTACATGGGCATCTACAGACATTTTATGTTAGGGCTCAAAGAACTGCAAAATATGCACTGTGTATAACGTACAAGAACGGTCAGGCTTCACATCCCGTATATTTTGAAGCAAGTGCTTTCGAGGAAGAGGCTTCTTAATGCATCAAGCTCAAGTACAGTACAAGAACATGTGTTCACAGTACGGGGTTTCATATTTTAAGGAGGTATGAAAGCCATTAATGCCATCTAATACATAGCCTTCCCTCATACTCGCATGCATACGCGCACCGCTCTGACAATTTCCCATTCCCACCCGTGCACATTTGATAGATAGGGATCATTAGTGTCATTCTCCTGCAGTCAGCAGGAAGGAGAAGCATCGGTCTGTCTCCTGATACCAGGTACTTTAAGCGCCGAGGAGATCTGTCACACCGGCCTACTTTTCCTTGGCATGTCATTTCATCCTATACATTGTCCTTCATTTATTCCTCCAGCCAGGATGTTGGAATGGAGTAATTTCCTATATATTAACGGGATCGCTCACGAGCTCTTCACCTGCCATTATGGATAGTGGTGCGACTGTGTGACCTTTACACGGAGCTGTGATTAAGAGTCAGGATGACATTCAAATGTATGGCTGTAACTTGGTGGCTGTTAAAATGCGGCGCTCGCAGATGTTTTCAGCTTTCCGTAGAAAGGAATCCTTGAAATGAAGGAGTGATTTCTGTTAAGCTCTGTTGGGGAACAGAAAAGGACATATAAAGTTGAGTAGAAAGCAAGTTTTTTTCTTGCTAACATCATCAGAAATCATCACAGCGGTACAAATAATGTGACTCGGTATGGAAACAATGAAAAGAAATAAAAATGTTTTTTTAGCTGCAATGAAGCTCATTAATCAGAGAGAACATATCCAGGAAAACACACTCCATCAGTCCTGCAAAACTCTTTGTTTTAGTCTGCATTTCTGAAAATATTTTCAAGAATAAGCTTCGGTAATGGCTAGCCGCACTTGGCAAACTCCATCGTCAGCAGATTCTCCTCAGCAAGCAGTGGCATACAGGAGAGAATGTCCCATTGTGAGGTGTAGTGTGAATCTATTCATCATCGGACATTCAAGGATTCTTATTATAAGACTTGGACTAGATACTGTAGTTTCCCATCAATCTTACGTCCTGCACCACCACCACCATATAGCTCTGGATTTCACACAGTATGGATTAATCTTACTACAACATGTTTAGGTCATATGTCTCCATAAAATAAATCACATTTAAGCCTATTTTTCTCATTACGATTACCAAAAATATATCCAGATATTTTTCGTTTAAAATGCCCTTATTCAATTCAGTTATTCTTGTGTTTAAAGTATATGTGACCCTGGACAACAAAACCAGTCACAACAGTCAATTTTTGGAAGAGATTTATACATCATCTGAAAGCTGAATAAATTAGCCTTCCATTGATGTATGGTTTTTTAAGATAGGACAATATTTTATAATATTTGGTCGAGAACTATTTGAAAATCTGGAATCTGGAGAAAATCGCCTTTAAAGTTGTCCAAATGAAGTTCTTAGCAATGCATATTACTAATTAAAAATTAAGTTTTGATATATTTACGGTAGGAAATTTGCAAAATATCTTCATGGAACATGATCTTTACTTGATAAATTGATCATTTTGACCCGTACAATGTATTGTTGGCTATTGCTATTGTTTTTGAGGAAAACATTTCAGGATTTTTCTCCATATAATGGACTTCCAAAATGTAGTTTAAATGCAGCTTCAAAGGGCTCTAAACAATCCCAGCTGAGGAAGAAGGGTCTTATCTAGCGAAACAATAGATCATTTTTTTCGGGAAAATAAAAATTTGTATAATTTTTAAGCACAAAGGCTTGTGTAGCACAGGCTCTGGGATGCGCGTTCATGATGCTACGTACTATTAAATCACATCGAAAGGTCACGTGGAACTACAGACCCAATGTTTACAAAACGAATGTGCAAAGACTAAGAAAGTGCCAGTAAGTCAAATGCTGTTTACAAACAAAAAGGTACAACCATGTCGGACGATTCTGAAGTTGTAGGAGAAAATAAGATGGAGTTTTTCGCCATACTCTTCCTTTTTGAGCCGGAGTACACAGACGATGAACTTAGTGATTCGTAGTAGTGATGGGAAGTTCGGATCAATTTACTGACTCGGACCTTTGAGTCTCGTTCAGCAAAATGAACAAATCTTTTTTTGCTGACATAAACGAGTGGATGCTTCTCAAAATGATAGCTGCATCCTAGTGAGGTTAAGTCATTCCTAGTCCAGTCCTTTAAAGACTTTTATGCTAGAGTTCTCCTTAGCAGTAAAGCTAGGGTTGGCAGTTTCTGCACTAGTAGTGTCATCTAACGTAAGTATAGAAGTAAAGCATGTTTTCAAACAACCTTTTCAAATGCCCCTTCCATGCGTCACACTTCCCGCAACTCAAACATCACAAACACAGCTCTTACAGGTCTATAAAAGTGAAGGGATGTCTCAACTGGTAAAAGCAGACTACTTTCAATAAAAGGTACAACATATCAGGAATGGTTTTAACTTGAAATCCAACTTTCGTGTCGAGAAGGACGATTGAAACCCAATCATCAAATTCCTCCATCTTGTCAAAGCACTGCCAGTGCTTACCCTAAGTGTGCTGCAGACATCCTGAAAAGTGAAGCCAAAACATTTTGATCCCCATCTGGTGGCTGGCTGCAGTATAGGTCATAAACCTTACCCTCTCCATGTAAACAAATAGCATGTGAGCCTAATTTTAAAACATCTAAAAAAAAATCATTACTGTACAGACTTGGGCTACAAATTAATCGCTACAGCCCAGAGTCAGGGTCCAAATGAATCACTACTGTGCAACTCAGGCTCCAAATGAATCTTTACTACGCAGACTCTGCTCCATATGAATCACTACTCTGCAGACTCATGTTTCCAAAAAAAATCACTACTGCGCAGACTCTGGCTCCAAATGATTCACTACTGCGCAGACTCTGGCTACAAATGAATCACTACTGCACAAACTCTGGCTACAAATGAATCACTACTGCACAAACTCTGGCTACAAATGAATCACTACTGCACAAACTCTGGCTCCAAATGAATCACTACTGCGCAGACTCTGGCTCCAAATGAATCTTTACTGCGCAGACTCTGCTCCATATGAATCACTACTCTGCAGACTCATGTTTCCAAAAAATCACTACTGCGCAGACTCTGGCTCCAAATGATTCACTACTGCACAGACTCTGGCTCCAAATGAATCACTACTGTGCAACTCTGGGTCCAAATGAATCTTTACTGCGCAGACTCGGCTCCATATGAATCACTACTCCGCAGACTCAGCTCCATATGAACCAATACTCCGCAGACTCTGGCTCCAAATGAATCACTACTGCGTAGACTCTGGCTCCAAATGAATCACTACTGCGCAGACTCTGGCTCCAAATGAATCTTTACTGCGCAGACTCTGCTCCATATGAATCACTACTGCGTAGACTCTGGCTCCAAATGAATCACTACTGCGCAGACTCTGGCTCCAAATGAATCTTTACTGCGCAGACTCTGGCTCCAAATGAATCACTACTGCGCAGACTCTGGCTCCAAATGAATCTTTACTGCGCAGACTCTGGCTCCAAATGAATCACTACTGCGCAGACTCTGGCTCCAAATGAATCTTTACTGCGCAGACTCTGGCTCCAAATGAATCACTACTGCGCAGACTCTGGCTCCAAATGAATCACTACTGCGCAGACTCTGGCTCCAAATGAATCTTTACTCCGCAGACTCTGGCTCCAAATGAATCACTACTGCGTAGACTCTGGCTACAAATGAATCACTACTGCGCAGACTCTGGCTCCAAATGAATCACTACTGCGCAGACTCTGGCTCCAAATGAATCACTACTGTGCAACTCTGGCTCCAAATGAATCTTTACTGCGCAGACTCGGCTCCATATGAATCACTACTCCGCAGACTCTGGTTCCAAATGAATCACTACTGCGCAGACTCAGCTCCATATGAACCAATACTCCGTAGACTCTGGCTCCAAATGAATCACTACTGTGCAACTCAGGCTTCAAATGAATCTTTACTGTGCAGACTCAGTTCCAAATGAATCACTACTGCACAGACTCTGGCTCCAAATGAATCACTACTGTGCAACTCTGGCTCCAAATGAATCACTACTGTGCAACTCTGGCTCCAAATGAATCACTACTGTGCAACTCAGGCTTCAAATGAATCTTTACTGTGCAGACTCAGTTCCAAATGAATCACTACTGCGCAGACTCTGGCTCCAAATGAATCACTACTGTGCAACTCTGGCTCCAAATGAATCTTTACTGCGCAGACTCGGCTCCATATGAATCACTACTCCGCAGACTCTGGTTCCAAATGAATCACTACTGCGCAGACTCAGCTCCATATGAACCAATACTCTGTAGACTCTGGCTCCAAATGAATCACTACTGTGCAACTCAGGCTTCAAATGAATCTTTACTGTGCAGACTCAGTTCCAAATGAATCACTACTGCACAGACTCTGGCTCCAAATGAATCACTACTATTCAGACTTGGACTCCAAACGACGTTGGTGCAAGTTGGCAGTGGCCATCTTCACACACCTGTCCTCAGCAAGCAACACAATTCATGTCAAATATTACAAACTAGAGTACAAGTTATACTCAAGTTTAATACTAATGGTCAGGGGTTTTTTCAAATCAGTAACCCTAATTGTAGTACACTTGAACACATCTTTCATACATTAGTGGGTTCAAGTGTTGGGACACTATATTCATGGTGTCCCAAAATAGCATATTTGAGTACACTAAGATGTTCTTAAGATTATCTTAAGAAGTACTAAAGGATATTTTTAGTATATTAAGTACAAAATTAGTGCGTGAAAACAGAGCACTTTAAGTACATTATGGATATGCTCTTTTTTTCACTTGGGATTATATTAGGTGTGTGATGTTGTGCTGACATGTGACTATTTATTGATTTTAGCCAATCTGACATGTTTCTTATTGACAGGAAGGAACCCGAAGATCTAAATGAGAGCCTGTCATGAGTCAGCAGTGGTCCAGATGGCATCTTCCCTTTGGAAGTATCTGCCCTCTGACCTCTAGAACGTTCTCCACATCCCAGCCAATCACGCACAGCTATCCCTGGCCTGGCTCTTAGAACCCCCTCCTGCTCAAGCATCTGGTCATCTTGAATAATGTACGTAATAACAATGACTTGAGTCATAATGGGCTTAATGCTCAGCAGGAACAAAAGGTCAGATTACCTCTACAGAAAGACACGCCTACTTCTCATCATGCTCTTCCGTCAAAAAAATCTTCATAACAATTGTTTTCCGTTTGACTAGAATTCCCTGTACAGCGGGATAATGTTGTTCCAGAAGATGTTTAATAACGTGGTCCTGGATGATTGTTCCTACATTTTCTTAAGTGGTCAAGTGAGAGCCAATTAAACTAGGTTAGTTATATTGATTTTCTGAGCTTGAGCCGTTCATTTGATTCAGTTTTGCAAACTTCGCCCCCTGCTAGTAGATGTCACATCTACACTATTAAATAGGAAAAAAGATGTTTTTTTACTGATACACTTTCAGAACAAGTTGTGTATTCTGACAGAACATCATTTGCATTTGTCCACTTTCAAGGCATCACGATTTCACATTTTACTGCAGAAGCTGACAAGCGTCCTTGTATGTGAACAGAAGCCGAATCAGATCCATTTTAGCAAATCAGTGCACTGTATTCAGGTCAGGTGACATGGCTGCCAGTCACTTTGAAAAGATGCGCTAGATTAGAGGAATTTCATCAAACCTGACTAAAAGTGATCAAGCATGGATAATTTAGATGAACTTCATGAACCTGTGATATCTTCTTCAGGGCGTAAAAGGAAAATAATAGCTGAATTTTTTTTCACAGAACGTTGCAAATGCAGCATGTTACAATGATGAGGGAAAACCGTGTGTAATCACAACCATAAAGTCTACGATCGCAACAACAACGTTTGTCAGGAGTCTAAATTGTCAGCTGATGAGATTACAAAGATAAAACAAGTGTTTGTTTTAACTCTGAAACATGAGATGTGGAGTTATCTGCTTTTGCTACAAAACAAACTTTTAATACTTAAAAGTTTAAGTTACCTGTATATGTTTAAGTTATTATTACTTAATCAAAACAACCCAACTGCAGTTTGATTGATATTACTTATAATGCACAATTAATATAAACATAAACACATTTAGAAAAAGAAACATGATTTCTGAAAGTAAATACAAAGGGAGTTACCTGTTTTTGCAAATAAACTCAAGTTAAAAAAACAATCACAATGATAAAAACATCACAATAATCCACAAGTAATCCACACCACTCCAGTCTATCAGTTAACATCTCGAGAAGCCAAAAAGCTACATATTTGTAAGAAACAAATATATCATTAAGACGTTTTTACCTCAAAATAATAATAATAAAAAAAAAAATGTTGCTTTTAGCTAAAATACAATAAAAGTCCATAATATACTGCATATACTGGTATTGACAATAATCATAATATTATATATATATATATATAGTGTTAATTAGGAGTATAAAATAGTTAAACTGTCACATGTAAAAAAATTTTTTTTACATTTTTACACGACTCTGGAGGGTGCCTCTGCACAGAAAGTCTACAAGTGAGATTCACAGAAGTAAAAACGAGGCTTTTGCCAAAAAAAAAAAAAAAAAACTGTTGGAGTTATCTGCTTTTGCTATAAAACAAACTTTTAATATACAAAAAAAAAAAAAACCCTTTCAATTAACTTTAATTTTGTAAGTTACTTGTATTTGTTTAAGTTATTGTTACTTAATCAAAACAACACAACTACGGTTTGATATTACTTATAATGCAAAAAAGAAAAAAAAAACATGATTTCTGAAAATATATAAAAATGAAGTTCAAGTTTAATACTAATGGTTAGGGGTTTGTTCAAATCAACGTTTGTTCAAACCACTAACCCTAATTATGACCAAGTGACGCTTTCCTTCTTAGTATCTAGTAATCAGTGTTAAGAGTAACGCTTTACAAGTAACTAGTAAAGTAATGCTTTACTTTTTATAATTAGAACAAACTGAATTACTTTTTCAATTAAGTCAACAAATGGTCAATAAATGGAAAAACAAAGTAACTGGTGTTACTTATTTGAAAAAGTAACATTTCTTGTAAAGCAAAAATGAATTACTCACACTCATGTCGTTCCAAACCAAATTAAGATATTTTTTATGAAATCCGAGAGCTTGGTCCTCCATAGACAGCAATGCAACTGAAATGTTCCTAGACCCAGAAATGTAGTAAGGATATTGGTAAAATAGTCCATGTGACATCCGTGGTTCAACTGTAATTTTATGAAGCTACAAGAATACTTTCTGTGGGCAAAGAAAAAAAAAATTCAACAATTCTTCTCCACCGTGTCACAATCTGCTGCCATTATGACGGCTGACTTCAGTTACTCGTCCACACAGACAGTGTTCGAGCTGCTGTTATAAACTACTGTGTGAAGAGCCATTTTTTTGAGACTCACACCTGTATGGCGGTAAATCCTAAACACCAGCAGTGTGAACGTAGTTTTGTGTATTTCAACTCTTTGAAATGTATAGGGAGACAAACTTAGGATAGTTCTGCAAAGATCAGTGCTAAGAGTTTTGTAGAAGTATTATAAATGAATGTGGTTTTGGCTCACATACAGAAGATACAACTGTTGAAAGATACCACAGTGTGACATTATAGACAGAGACACACTGCTTTATATCTTGACATGGCGATGAAAGTATTCATCATCAACTGTTACTCACATATATGCTGTATTCATACCCACGCAATTTGTCATAACCCCACCAATGGCATTTTTCTCCCCGAGACGATGACTGGAGCTAAACAACGAGAAGTTGTTCCAAGTCCTGCTGGTCGGACACACCAGCAGACAGGGAGGCAACACAAGAAACAAACCCACATAACAGCACCCACAGCTGGGCAGAGGGCAGGGAAAACCCAGAGGGATGATATAATTTCTGACTGTACTGCATTAAGGGAATGCAGTATGGATGCAGTCGGAGATCAAAGCGCTTTGATGGCTCTTTTGTTGTTCGGGATGTCAGAGACATTATCCTATTGTTGGACGCGGGGTCACTGGGTTCCACATGCATTTGTTTTTAATTTGAAACCCAGTCCTTCATTATGCCTCTCTGTTTGTGTGAGGGGCCATGAAGAAGTCAGGCTTTGTGGCGGAGAGGGTTTTGCAAACCTGTCACGGTTCCTTATTTATGCTTGCATGCAATAATCATGATTTATTGACTTATTGTCTTTCAGTTAACACATTAAATCATGATAAAAAGAAATTATATGTAGCATCAAATAAAGCAAGTGTACTCATAAATGTTGACCAAATTCACTTTATATGCATTTAATATATAGTTTTCTTCTTCTGGGAAAACATAACAAAATTATGAATGACTCATCCTGCACAACAACAGTGCGCTGCACACATTTTTGTTTAATCAAATGCTCTAGAATAAGAATGACCCTCCTGCTAAAAGTGCCTGAAACTGCTTAGCAAGTAGCAAACCCAGGTTCATGTGACATAATCATGGCCCTTTGTTTCTTAAAAAAAGCTTTATTAAAGTAATAGCTCACCTAAAAATAAACATTTGCTAAAACTGTACTACCCTCAGGCCATCCAAGGTGCATCATCACATCAGATTTGTAGAAATATAGCATTACACCTCTTGCTCACCAAAGGATACTCAGCAGCAAAAAGGTGACATCAGAATGAGAGACCAAACAGCCAGAGCCGGGTAGTAACTGATTACATGTCATCTGGATTATGTAATCCGATTCTAAAAATTAAGTACTTGCAATTAGAGTAAGTTACATTTTTTTAAAAAAAAAAAAACCTTAATCAGACTACAGTTACTTTTTTGATTACGTGATTACACATTATTCACACAATAGCAATAATATTCACAGAATAGCTTTCTCTTTTTTCTCTTTTAAATTTTCCTTTCTAAAATAGTCTACTGCTTATATACACTCAGAAAGTCCAGTTTTGTGGACATTCACACAGACTAGTCATTAATCAGGTGGCGACACAGCATTTGATCAATGGATTTTAGGGCTGTAGCTATTGATTATTTGTTTCCTTTTTAGAAAAATTTACATTTTTATTGCTGAAATTGTATACATTAATAACCATGAAAACTAAACTCATTTAATGCATTTACATGCCAAATTATCAAATTAACAAATATATCTATATCTATCTATCTATCTATCTATCTATATATATATATATATATATATATATATATATTAATTATTATTAATTAAAGGTAAACATTACCTTTATGTAATTATTATTAATTCAGCTCACATGAATGGATTTAACTTGCAGTTACAAATGCATAAATAATATTTTGTTATTTTAAACAAAACATTGAATACTCATATTTACGTGTATTTTTAAAATGAAGATACTTTAAATGTGAATCAAAACCGCCAGTAGGTGGGAGCAAGTCACTGTTAATTAAGTGAGTCATTGCGATTGAACTGATTCATTTAACGGGTGATTCATTCAAGAACGAAACACCGTCATGTTGCTCAAAGATGCAAAACAGTGCTGTGGCTGTGTTTGTAATGGTTATTTGTTGGCGAAATAGAGCAAAAACAGACAATATGCTGTCTAAAACATAATATCTCTTAATATTAACTTCTTGTTTATTGATGAACTGTTGCATAAAATCAGTATCTCATTTGTAATCATGCTGAGGCAATCGTTTGATATTCACTAACTTTCTAACTTTCTGTGTGGCACAGAGAGAGAATGAGACAATCAACATAAATGACACTTAGTCTTTCACAAAAAAATAGCTAACTTAGGGACATCATAACTAACCACCATTAATTTACGGTCCTAAATATGTCCAGGGTTTATCGGTTTGTGCGTTAGTGAAAAAAAAAATTGCCTCTATGATTTTACTCGAGTTACTCGAGTTACTCGAAGAATCGTTTCAGCCCTAATGGATTTACAAAAATCATTTCAGGTTTAAGAAGTGTTTCAACATTGCATCAACCACTGATGAACACATTCATTTTTATTTGAATTATCACTCAGCAGGTATTTTAACCATGTATTTTTATGTATTATTGAAAGGCTTTTGTCTTTCAAACTCATTTAAAATGCAAAATTCTCGTTATTATTTATTTGCAGACATTCTCAAACTTTTTGTCTTCTGACCCCTTTCACCTAATATATTTACTTTAAGGGGGTGGTCAGTCAGCAGTTCTATAAAAGACAGTCTCTACCTTTGCTTTGAACTTTGAGTGTCTTACCTTTTCAGATGTCACAGACAGAGCACCAATGGCAAGCAAACATCAACAACTGATCTTCCTTCCTGGTACTGTAATACTTTTTACTAACTGTGTCATAAAGTGTTTAATTCTCACCGGTTAATGACATATTATGTATTGTAGTAATGTTGTCTCTGGTCATTCAGGGGTCTTGGCTTTGGACGGCGATGCAGCTTCAAAAGGCTCTAAATGATCCCAGCCGAGGAAGAAGGGTTTTATCTAGCAAAACAATCAGTCATTTTTTTAAAAAATAAAAAATTTTATACTTTTTAAGCACAAAAGCTTGTGTAGCACAGGATCTGAGATGCGTGTTTACGACACTATGTACTATTGAATCACATCGAAAGGTCACGCTGAACGTAGGTGAACTACAGACCCAGTGTTTACAAAGCGAACGTGCAAAGACTAAGAAAATTCAAGTAAGTCAAACACTGTTTACAAACAAAAACCTACAATGATGTTGGACGACTCTGAAGTTGTAGGAGAAAATAAGATAGATTTTTTCGCCGTATTCTACCTTTTTGAGCCGAAGTACACAGACGATGAACTTAGTTTCACTAGATAAGACCCTACTTCCTCGGCCGGGATCGTTTAGAGCCTTCTGGCGGCGGCAGACGTAGTATACCAATGGTATTTTGTGTGGTAATTAGCGAAGAGGCTAAGTGTTTTTTAAACCATTGTTTACTTTGTAAAGATGCACACCTTTATGAGAGATGCCATTACGTTCTTATAGACAACATATGTTTTTCGAATTTGTGTTCCCACATCATTAGCAAGTTTGGATCGCTAAATCTTGAATGACTGTCAACTAGTGAAATGACATTGGAACCCGAGACATCAGAGCTTGTGTTAAAGGGCATGCCAGATGAAGCCTCGATTCGAGGCTTGTTAACGTAGAAATCCCTTTCGTAGAAGCCTCACTTTCTGTCCACTCATGTGCGCGATTCACTTTGCGTGTCCTAATGTTCGACCGCCAGATCTTACTTTGCGAGTACATTTTCACTGGGACCTATTTAATAATTACATTTTTAAATACCCAGTCATACAAGTAATATGAAGAATACAAATTATTTCAGGAAAATTAAATATATGCCATATGCAATTAATATATGTGTACATTATTCTTCTATTACATAATATTGATATTCGTACTGGCATTTAATGGCTCTATTCAATGGGTAAATCAATTTATCAGAGTCAGAAATTCAACAAACAAACACACACACAGTTAGGCTTTTATTTGTGCATATAACATGGACCGATCTATGGAAATTGTGGTGAATGCTTCTTCCGACGGAGCTTCACAGGCTTTTGGCTGCTTTATCATGCTGTTTTCGACACTCTCGAAGCTTTGAATCTTTTCCCAAAACAGTCTGAGGAAAGTCTCGGTGCTTCACGAGGCTTCATTTGCCCGTCACTCCTGTCAACTGTTGAATAAATGAGTGTCACATCCCGCTTGCTTACTTTGAACCAGAAGACACTCCCACTTTTGACGCAAGGCCTCATGGGGCATATGTGGATAGAATACCTAAGACTTATATCACTCGAATGGGGTTAAGACTAGAAGGAATACAGCTCTAGCTACTGGGCATTGGCACATCAATTTAGCATTATTTTTGTCACACTGTACAACAATAAATTATTTTTTTAATAATAGTAAGGACTAAGTTTAGGGTTAGGGTAGGTGTAGACCAGGGGTGGTGAACTCCGGTCCTGGAGAGCCGCAGCCCTGCAGAGTTCAGCTCCAACCCTAATTAAAACTCACCTGGCTGTAGCTTTCTAGCAACCCTTCAGACCTTGATTAGCTTGTTCAGGTGCGTTTGATTAGGGTTGAAGCAAAACTCTGCAGTGCTGCGGCTCTCCAGGACCGACGTTCGCCACCCCTGGTGTAGACGTTAAAAACACAGTCTAATAGCTAGAACAAATCAGTTCATTGCTAGTTTTCGGTCGGAGCTGTATCCCTTCTAGCCACAACCCTCGAATGGGGAAAGATGCAATGCTCATTATGGCCGTGAAGCCCTGCCTTCTTAATGAAAAAGCCAATCATTGATTAGTAAAGTCAGCACGTCACTGCAGCTGCCGTTAGAAGTCCGGTCTCAGTTATCTGAGACATGAGCTCTGTACTGCGCATGAGCACTGGCTGATCTAGCCTGAAAAATAAGCTTTTATTTTAAAGCTATTGAATCTTAAGGAACAATATTTATGAGCCAGTTCTTGTCAAATTTCATAGGTAATTTCAAATATAAAATTAAATCGGAAGCTTGGTGAACAGTTTTGGAGAATTTGATGTTTCCCAGTTCAAAGAGATAGGAGCTGCACTTGGCTGCCCGAGAGGCGTTTTCAAAATTATAATGCAATTCTAATTGACGTAGCCTTTATCACTGCATAGAATACTATAAAAATAAAATAATATCTGCCTCATTCTATAATAAGAAGCAACGTCAGTGCACGGAAGGAAGTTAAAAATTTATCTATCTATCTATCTATCTTCAAATTTCTATAGATATTGCAATATATCGTTATTGTGAGCTCTTTTTCCATGATAATTGTGTAGTGAAAAATCTGATACCACAGCACTAATCAATAATTTTGATTTAGTCCCACCTAAGCTTCCTGTTTTGAAAATAAAATAAAATAAAATCATAAAAAGTGCACTCTTCGAGTGAAGTTGTGATCATTTTTTCAAGAAAAATGATCACAATTCACAGTTAATTCTCATTATTGTTAACGCGAAACAATGGCATATTAATAAAATGGTAAAGTACTGACGTATTGTAGTCTTAGTTGTTTGCCGCTTTAAATTTGTGCTGACTTGTGCAAAAAATGTGCAATATTATAGTAATGAGAATTATCACTGACAACATAAGGAATTACAGATTACATATAACATATTTATTGGTGCCAAATATTCATGTTTTTTTCCTTTGAAGTTGCCGTGAATCATGAACCGAACATTTCTTCATGACGTTCATGTGATGGGGTTGAACTGTCTCTTTGTCATAAAGAGTTTTGAAAGTCTGTCATGGCTCCCATTTCATGCTAGTGAGCAATAATCATGATTTATTGACTTTTATTAAACCCTCTGTCTTTCAGCACAGCACATTACACAATATAGAGCGCTGCAATAATGTCTTCGACTTCATTTGCTCAGATTATATGATTATACATGAAAGGCCACATGAGGAAAACTCATTTGGCATGTAGCATATATCAGTGCATCCATCATTGTGTATGTGCTTGGCTGGGAGTGTGTGTTTGTGTAAGCAGGTGCATGCGTGTGTGTGTGTGTGAGTGGATTTGATTGTTCCTTTAATTGAAAATGAGAAATGAAGCCGACACAGAATCGGTTGTACTTCCAGCTATAACAGCCCCTTTTACCAATGTTTAGCCAACAGTCGAACAATGGGCCGCCACCGCTGGGAGTAGGACCTTCATAGCTGCCTATTGTCATTGGACTGGTTGGACAACTGGACTAAACAAATACACAAACCTGAATAAACAGCATGAGCTTATAATCAGAGTTTCGGGAGAGAATCGGTTGCTTTATGTGTGTCTTTGTTTGTATGTGTGAGGCAAAAGGCAAAATCTATGATCTGTTCAGCTAACTTAGCTTGTACATAAACAGTCATCTGAAAAAGAGAAAAGAACATCATGCAGTCTTGCTGAAACCACACTGAAATCACTTGATTTACAACATCATAGCGTGCAATGTCGCACTGAAGACATAAAATGATCTAGATTTTGACATTTTGGGGAAAAAATGCGAGTGTTTCCTGTGCAAAACTCATTAACACAATAAGTTGTTGTGAGTGGTTGCCAGAGCATTGCAATGTGGTTGCTAAAGGGTTTGGATTGTTTTTAGCATATTGCAGTTGCTAAGGTGTTGTGAGTTGTTGCTAGTTGTATTGTAGTGTACTTTAATAAACTGTACTTGCAAGTAATGTAATATTAATGAAATAAAAGTCCACTTAAGTGTGCTTAAAGGAAAAGTTCACCTAAAAGTAAAAATTACCCCATGATTTACTCACCCTCAAGTCATCCTGCATATGACTTTCTTCTTCCAGACGAATATAATAGGAGTTAAATAAAAAAAAATGTTGTGGCTCTTACAAGTTTTATAATGGCAGTGAATGGCTGATGAGACTTTGAAGCCCAATAAAGTGCATCCAATCATAAAAAGTGCTCCACACGGCTTAATAAAGACATTCTGAAGTGAACTGATGCGTTTGTGTAAGAAAAATATCCATATTTAAATTTTATAAACTGTAAATTAAAATTATACAGTCGTTTTCTCATTACTAGAGAGTGGCTTCCAGCAGATGATGTAGGACGTAGGCATAGTGTAAGCTCTGGTGAGAATATGCTACCCTAGTGAAAAATAAATCTACTATTTTGTATACTACAAGTATACTACAAATACATTTACATATTGTATACTTAGTAAAAACACCCTGCAATTTGTACTTTAGGGCCAGTTTTATTAACCCTTAAGTGCAACGTCATTCACTACCCTCTCCCTCCTTTATTTTTTTTAAGTTAGACATCAACTTTATTAGTATTCCTCAATCTATTCATTATAAACAATATGACAAGAAAAAAAAAAAGCATTTAAAAGAATGTTTGTTTTCTGATTATTTTTTTTACTTAAACAAAAGTGTATAGGGTCGCTAGAGACCCGAGGTGTGTATTAATGTAAGTATATTTTTTTCTGCACAAAAATATTCAAATATCTGATGACTCAATACATACAATTCACCCTTATTCCTTGAGGTGGCACTGTTTAATAGACAATAATGATGACGTTTCAATTACTGCAGGCATAGAATAAAAGAATATCATCATAAAATATTGAACTGGTTTGAATAGCTGTACTGCAGAGCAATTACTGTATGCCTTTAAATATAAATGTCACTGTCATTTGGTGGATGTAAGCTGCCAGCAATCAAACTCTTGATTTTGAAGTCACTGGAAGTGATAGTTTGCTAATATGTTTGAGATTGTGAATGTAAGCCAAATGCTGAAAGTGCTGTGGAAGTGTGCTCGAACGTTGACAATCATCTGCTCAAGTTGAACCCTTCTAAGTTTCAAAAGGTAACGAAATATGCTTTATTTTACTCTCATGTAATTGTTCTTAAAATTTAAATAGAGTTTTTTTTTTTTTTTTCTGCTATTGCAGCAGTTAGACATCTATCCATGCTGGATATATAGGTCTGTGTTGCTAAAGACGCGAATATATAATATTGATGAGCGAAACATTCATGCATTAAGGGTTAACAGTTTGCGCCAGCACAAACCGTATTTTGGCGTTAAAATTGTACTGTCAGGTTTTACTAAAGACACACAGTGATGAATTAGCGCTGAAAAGGCATGGACACAGTTATTTTTTGTGCCTGACCTTATTGAATATGCATTTGTGGGAGTTTCCCTTTCTAGAAGCTAAATTTATGAGAGGAGAGTATTCAAATGAATCACACAACGTGTTTTACTAACGTTTGCGCTCGTCAAATTACAAATTATTTAATGCCCCAAAAAAGCATGTATTAAACTACTATGCACTAGTTACTAGTTCAGAACTAGTTCCAGAACAAAAATGTACAGATAATGCACTTACCTTCTTGTCATCCAAGATGTTCATGTCTTTCTTTCTTCAGTCGTAAAGAAATCATGTTTTTTTGAGGAAAACATGGACATCATAGTGGACATCTATGGTGCCCCTGAGTTTGAACTTCCAAAATGCAGTTTAAATGCAACTTCAAAGGGCTCTAAATGATCCCAGTTAGTGAAACAATTTTTTTTTTTTTTGAAAAAAATTACAATTTATATACTTTTTAACTTCAAACGTTCGTCTTGTCTAGGTCTGCATGAACTTTGTTTTTTCTGGTTCACTAGTTACGCAATGCCGAAAAACTCCCATTTCATTTTCTCCTCCAACTTCAAAATCGTCCTATATTGCTGTTTTACCTTTTTTTGTTAAGGGTGTTTGATCTTCTTTCCACGTTGAGTTTGTAAACACTGGGTCGGTACTTCTGCAGCAATGTAGGAAGATTTCACGCAGACCTAGACAAGAGGTTAATAAGTATATAAATTGTACATTTTTTAAGAAAATAACAGATAGTTTCACCAGATAAGACATTTTTTGTTTGTTTGTTTATTTATTTATACAAAGTTCTTTCATGAAAGTCTAGATGGTGCAGTCCGATAGGTCTAACTCAATCTGACGTAATGACAGCATTATCATATGACACAGCTGATTGGTTCTTATCATATGGCAGCCAATGAGCTTTCTGCTCAACATTCAAATACTCAGCTAATGCTTGTTGTAGCAGTTGTAGTGCACTTCAGAAACCCTCCACCTTCCCCAGCTCCACCTGTAGAGATCTGTTACGGGGTGATTTCATGTATGTTTAATGTGTTAAAACACATTAACGTTGTCATCAACGCGTTCTCACTCCCAACTCGTCACATATTGGCACTTGGGCAGGGCCCTTTGGCGTCACTTCTGGACGCTCAGGGTACCCCTTTAGCGTCATTTTTCGACATGCAGGGTCCTCCAGTACTTTACATAAGAAACCCTTGGCGTCAGTGTGCTGACACGAAAGGCACTGGGAATTTTATCGTCATGATTAAATTATGTATTGGGTAATAATATTGCTATTATTGCATATATGTTGGGGTGTGATTTTTTTTTTTCAATGCAAACAGTCAAAATAGTTTTATTTATATTACACTATTTACACATTTAACCCAACCCCTGCCCCTAAATCTACCATTTGTCAACAAAACAAGATATAACAGGCAGATGCAACTATATTCATAATTTATTCAAAAAGTATTAATATTCCAAGGGTTCCAAAGCAAAGCCATTGATTTGTGAGAAAAATATACGCGATTGCCGTCTCCGTCCGTGTTCTGTGTGCTGCTGCAGTCTGTCTGTGCGCGAATTCGAAAAATGCCGCAAGAAGAAGCAAGCTTTGGTTGTCTCGTGACCGATTGTGTCATGCTGTTGTGAAATGCCATTGGCTCTTATGTGTTATGTGCGCGTTAACGGAGCGGGATCATTTTCAGCGATTAAAACCTTCTGTTACTCGCATAAGGATATTGTATGGCTTCAGAAGACTCGGAATGCAACAGGACTTGTTTGTAATGCTTTTATACTGCTTGTTTATGGTCAGTTTTTGCAATAAATATGTGACTGTACTTATATTAGCCTGTTGCGTGTTTTATATTGTTCAGAAGTGGGTCGGTTTAGGGTAGGGGTGGGGTTAGGTGCTCCAATAGGTATACATTTATGTAAAATAATTTATATTTTTACAAATGCATGCAAACCATTAAATTAAGACAACTAAAAACCTTGCACGTCGAAAAAAGACCAATCGTCAATTTGTGACGAGTTGGGAGTGAGAACGTGTTATGTGACCATGCTAAACAGAGAGTCATGATGACGGAATTTATCAATTTATTTGTTTTCTGCTTTGTATATATATATGACTCAATACTTTTCTTCAGTAGAAATCTATAAGTTCTTTCTTTGTTTTACCATCCATCATGTAAAAATCTTCCTGCAGGATGATTTATGAAGTGATGTTTAATAGCATTAGCAGTAAAATAGTTGTTTTAGCTAACACCACTAAACATGTATCTCAGGGTGATAAAACAGGTCATATATATCTTAATAAAGATATAGGATATGGAAAGAGACAAGACGTGTAACAAAGAGACGTTTGCTAAAGAATTGAAAATGAAAGGACAAGCTGGAGGCAAGAACTGAGGTTAAGAAAGAAAAAGCCAAGGAGAAAAATGCCTCTTAAGAAAGTCAGCTGCCACTAAATCGCTGTTGTCATGTTGATGACTGTTGTGGGTTTGCCTTTAATGTATTCAATCCCTCATAGATGTGAGACTTATTTCATGAAGCCATATATCAATCCATTAAAAGTCCCTTAATGGTGCCAGGATGTTTCTAAACCAAAGCGCATTAGAGTTTGCAAACACATGACTAATTGCAAAAGAGCAGCTTTTCTCTGTAATATCCCAAGGGCGCTTTTCTGTTTAATAGCAAAACCACAGTGTAGGGCCATCGCAAACGAATAAAACTATGAAAATAAAACAAGTGGGTCTCATGAACAGCACAGCGGTCACATGAACTTGGATGTCTTTGTTCTTCATCTTAAATGGCTAGTTTGCTTGAAAGTCACAGGCAAACCAAAGGAAATTCAGAGCCGTGTGATATTTCGTCTTTCCTGCAGGCTTTCCATGAGGCCGAGAGAAGACGACATTAATCTTCAGTACTGTTCTCTGGCACAGCGGTGTCCGGCCAGATGATGCCAGGTAAATATCAATTTTTGTTGGTCTGAGCCTTGGGACGGCCATAAATTCATGACTAATTGGCTAAATTTCTTCTTTGTTTTTAACAAGCCCACCATGGTCTTCTGCACAGGGAGCTGTTGGAGGAACGAGGTACTTTGTAAAGCCTTCACATCTGCTCTCATCGACTATCAGCAATACTAACATCATGTCATAAACAGGCACAAAGCCATTAGGCAACAGCAATAAAAACGCTTCGATATATAGGGGCCTTCACACATAGAGGTTAAATCGCTGCATGGTTTTTACTTGATCACATGAGTGTTTTCTTCACTCTCTTTACTACATCGCTGCCAGCGTTAGCAGGCCTTAATCTTTTTGACCATTCTGATTTACTTCATGGTAGAGGGCCGACTTAATCAAAAACCTTCATTAAAATAGTTTTAAATGTTTTAAATTAGACACAGAGCCTTGCTCTGAACCACAGATGATTTTCAATGAGGCATTGCATTCAGCTTTTTGCTGTAGCCGATTGTCATACATATGCCGAACTCATGTGTTTCCAATAACGTGTTGCATGTGGAGATTTGCAGCCGTAAAAACGTGACTAAGCCTGCTCGTAGTTATTATCAGTTATGAAACACCTCTGATGCCTTGCAAGCTCTTGCTAAAAGCCCTTTGTAGCGAGGGAGAATAATATCAGTGTCAGCATTAACATGCGCTAATATGTCATTTGTGACCCTCAACTACAAAATCAGTCATAAGGGTCAATTTTTTGAAACTGAGATTTGAGACTGGCCCAGATACAACTATTTGAAAATCTGGAATCTGAGGGTGCAAAAAAATCTAAATATTGAGAAAATCGCCTTTACAGTTGTGCAAATGAAGTTCTTAGCTATGCATATAATCAACAGTTAAGTTTTGATATATTTACAGTAGGAAATTTACAAAACATCTTCATAGAACATGATCTTTACTTAATATCCGAATGGTTTTGGCATAAAAGAAAAATCAATAATTTTGACCCACACAATGTACTGTTGGCTATTGCTACAAATATACCCATGCTACTTGATCTGAACAATAATGCAATAAGAAACAATGAGACGGGGAAACTTTTATCAGGTGTTACAAGTATTTCTACTTAAATAATAAAGTATGAGGAGAGTTTGTAGTGAATAACTCCTACTGTAAGCTAAAATAACTATCCAAAGGCTGTTCTGTTAACTAGATAAAGGAATCCTCCTACAAGAAACCACAAGCATCTTTCTGACCAGCAAGAAACAAAGACACTAATTTAAATTTCAAATTTAAAAACCTTTATTTTTTAGCATGCAAAATAAACTTTGCCCTGAAGAAAGACCATTTATTTGTCCATGCGATGCATGACACATCCACAAAAGTGTTGTTCTGCGCTAGATACCTGATAAATTCATGAGTAAACATTTTGCTTTTGGCATCCCACTTAAAAGGTTTTCCTTACCTCTTTAGAGAAAGGTTCATTTGAATATAATGAATAATACATGAGTATAAAGCTATAAAAGCACAATGGAAGACGGTCCAAATTCCGATGAAGTTTCATATACCAAATATCATCATTTTGAATAGTTCATCAGGCACAAAGATGCTTTCATTGCAAGCAAAGATATGATGATTTTCCACAGATGACAATTCTCAATCCAGAACGTTGTTGACATGGGTGAATCTCACAAAGATATATGCAGTTCCACTCCAAATGAAAATAAATCTGCATAATACATATATAATGTTGCACTGTGCCATTACTATATATTTTTAATTAGAATATGTGACCCTGGTCCACAAAACCAGTCATAGGCGTCAACTTTTTTGAAATTGAGATTTACCCGAAAGCTGAATAAATAAGCTAACTATTTGAAAATCTGCAATCTGAGGGTGCAAAAAAAATCAAAATATTGAGAAAATCGCCTTTAAAGTTGTCCAAATGAAGTTCTTAGCAATGCATATTACTAATCAAAAATTAAGTTTTGATATATTTATGCTAGGAAGTTTACACAATAGCTTCATGGAATATGATCTTTACTTAATATCCTAATGATTTTTGGCATAAAAGAAAAATGTATAATTCTGACCCATTTTTGTCTATTGTGCTACTTAAGGCTGGTTTTGTGGTCCAGGGTCACATTAAAATAATGCATTAAAATAATGTCACAATGCAAAATGAAAAGCAAGAAAAAACACCCTTTGTGTTTATGCAAAATATTTATTTTTCCCTTTTGATAGGGTGAAATACAAATTCATTTACACAAGAAATTTCCTGACTGTCTTTGTGAGGTTCACTCAAAGACTAAATAGTCTTTTGACAAACATACACTGCATAAAAGCATATTATCCAGACAGTGAAGTGAAGTCCAGCACATTGGCACAACACATCAAGGATATTTCTTTTCAGTCTTACACATTTGGAAACAGTACTCAGAAGTAGAGCAGGGGACCGTTCAGCACAACGGCCCCAGCATCATCTGTATCTTATCACCGTAAAGTCCCTTAAACAGAAAAAGCTGGGGAACATATGAGGAACTGAGCCAGACTGAGTCTTCAAAGAGCAAACAGGCTTGACGGAGGAGGGGTCTCGCTTAGCGGCCCTCGTAAGGGCTGGTTCTCATCATTCTGACAATAAAAATGAGTGGAATAAAAACAAAGCAAAACGTCTCTTTTGAACGAAAAAAAAAAAGCAGCAGCCGGAGATTTCTTCAAACCGGGTCTGTTTCTTCAAAAGATCCTCCTTCTAGAGCTTAGAGGAGGTTATCCTCCTGCTGGAATGCTTTTGGAGAGAAAATCCGGCACATTCTTCGCAGACTCCCTGTGGATAGAGGGACAGAAAGGACCATAGAAGGCTGCTAATTCAGTTGCTTGGGGGTCCGACATGCAAAAACTGCATTCACTTCCATAAAAACAGGGCTGAAGGTGCATGCAATAAAACGGTCCTCAAAACATTCCTTACAAACGCACAGTACACATGTATAGAGATATAAGATTCATCCCCTTTTGAAGCTGGTCAGCCTCTTAGATCCAACTAACAAGGCACTTGAGCACCAGAGAGGTGGGCAATATTCCAGTACGGGACAATGGAGAGTAGCAGGGAGTTTGTTGATGGTGGTCAGAGTTACTTTATGGCTTCTGCCCCTTTATTGGGCTAATCCTCAAACATCCCATGATGATTGAGAAGCAAATGCATCTCGGGGCCAATTCTCTGCAGACTTGAGGGGGAGGTGTGCTTGTTATAAAGGCTTCAACGAGACAGGCAGTACATGCTTTTCACAACAAATGTGCCTACTTAAATATGCCACCAGTTGGGGAGAGTTACTTGTAAAAGTAATGCATTACAATATTGCATTACTCCATAAAAAGTAACTGATTGCATTACTTAGTTACTTTTTATGGAAAGCAAAGCATTCCGTTACTTTTGAATTACTTTTGTCACCTGGGCTGGGCTTGCTGATTTGTTTTTTAATAACCGAAAAAAAGAATGTTTCTTTTTTTTTCAACTGTTGCTTTCACACCAAAAGTGGAAGGTTAAAGGAAGTGCCATTGCTCTTACTCCCAGTTTCTCTCAGCATGTGGATTGGAGAGGTGTCAGTGAATAAATAAGAAAGCAAAGTAACTTCATTGTAAATGTTAAAGTAATGCATTGCTTTACTTGTTACTTTAAAAAGTAATCTGATTACGTAACTTGTAATGCATTACCCCCCCAACACAAATGGACATGTTCCAAGTATAAATGCAATAGAAAACTAGTTCATATAACAAGCTCCATTTGAAAAGAGCTCACACATCAGCTGTTGTAGAGACTTGCGACAGCCTGGGATCGGAGTCGATCTCGTATCGGTAGTGGTACCCTTCCCAGACTTCCCGGCATGCGTCTCGCATGTCGTAGATTCGCTTTTTTATACCTTTGCGGTTTAGGTAGAGCACAAAGAGAAACATGAGACCGACAAATCCCAGCACGAGACCCAGAAACACGTAGGAAGTCTGCAATGCGAGATTGTCACCCTCTCCTGCCTTATGGCAACCCAACTCCAGTTCTCCTACCGTCAGTAGCGACGTGTTCTGCAAGGCGACCGGGAACGCGCACGCCAGGCGCTCGACGTCCACCACTTGCGCCCGTGAGCCGTTCAGCCAGGCGGCGAAAGGCTCGATGTCGCACGTGCAGGTGTACGGATTCTCCGCCAGGTGGAGCCTCACCGAACCCAAGTGCTCTAGCTCTTTTAGAGCCTCTTCGCGCAGGGTCCTGAGGGCGTTGTGTGTAAGGTCGAGTTCCTGGAGGCGATCCAGTCCTGTAAATGTCCCGTTGTGGATGGACACTATAGAGTTGTTGCCAAGCTGAAGGCGCCGCAGGCCGACAAGGTGGCAAAAGATGCCTGGGGGCAAGTAGACAAGGCCATTACTGGACAGGTCCAGTCCCAGCAGGTCAGCCAGGCTGCTCCAGCGAAGAGAGGTGGCTAGATCAATGACGGACGAATGGTTGTAAAGAGCCCGACTGAGGTTGAGCTCCCTCAGCATACGGCTCTGGACGGTGAACGCCTCAGGATGGATGATGGCCAGCTGGTTGTTGCTGAGGTCCAGCGATCTGAGGCTGCGCAGTTTGGAAAATGTGTGAGACTTCACCTCAGAGATCCTGTAGAGGAGAAAAGGAACATTAAGATGGGTTTTTAAAGTGATGACACAGAACAGTAGTTACTGGTCCTTAAAAGAACTGTTTTCTAGTGTCAAATTAAAACACACAACACACAACTTCATTGACCTACAGATATGACTGAATTGAACAGTATTTGCATGTTCAATTAGTGCTGTTAAATCGATTAATTGCGATTAATCGCATTCAAACATAACATGTGTATGTATGTGTGTGTGTGTACACTCCCTGACAAAAGTCTTGTCGCCTATCCAAGTTGTAGGAACAACAAATAATAACTTGACTTCTAGTTGATCATTTGGAATCAGAAGTGGCTCATATGAAAGGCAAAGGCCTCTAGATTACTCTTATTTAACCAAAATAAAATCTTATCATGCCGTGATTTTTAATTATTTAATTAGGACAGAAAGGTCAGACTTTGCTTAGACAAAAGTCTTGTCACTTAACAGATATAATGTACAGTACAGAACATAACGTCATGGTGCAGTGGAAAAAGAATTAATATTGTGTATGACTCCCATGAGCTTGGAGGACTGCATCCATACGTCTCAGCAATGACTCAAAAAACTTAATTAATAAAGTCATCTGGAACGGCAAAGAAAACATTCTTGCAGGACTCCCAGAGTTCATCAAGATTCTTTTGGTTTCATCTTCAGTGCCTCCTCCTTCATCTTACCCCAGACATGCTCAATAATGTTCATGTCTGGTGACTGGGCTGGCCAATCCTGGAGCACCTTGACCTTCTTTGCTTTCAGGAACTTTGATATGGAGGCTAAAGTATGAGAAGGAGCACCATCCTGCTGAAGAATTTGCCCTCTCCTGTGGTTTGGAATGTAATGGGCAGCAAGAATGTTTTGATACCTCAGGCTGTTGATGCTGCCATCCACTCTGCAGATCTCTCGCACACCACCATACTGAATGTAACCCCAAACCATGATTTTTCCTCCACCGAACTTGACTGTTTTCTGTGTGAATCTTGGGTCCATGTGGGTTCCAATAGGTCTTCTGCAGTATTTGCGACGATTGGGATGCAGTTCAATAGATGATTCATTGAAAAAAACAACCTTCTGCCACTTTTCCACAGTCCATCCTTCCTGCAAGCTGTGGGCCTTGGCAAATGTAACACGATTTTTTAGTTGTCTTCTGTTTAATGCTGGTTTCTGAGCACTAATTCAGCCATTGAGACCACTGTGTGAGAGAATTCGACAGACTGTTCTTGTAGATACAGGGGTTTCTGGTGACCAGTTGTTATGTAGCTCTGCTGCAGTTGAAAAAGGGCTGGCCCTGGACTGTCGAACCAACAAATGGTCCTCTCAAACAGTACAGGGTCTGCCTGACCTGGGCCTGTCATGAACTTCACCAGTTTCTTCAAATCTTTTTCTTATCCTCTCCACTTGACGTTTAGATACATTAAAGATGTCTGCCACCTCAGCAGGAGACTTGGTCTTTAGGCTCTTGATGATCAGCACTTTGGTCTGTGGTTGAATCTTTGGCATGCTGTCAGGTCAGGATGCATTTCAAATGAAGGTTGGGTGTGCTGGGGTTCTTCTTCTACACACATGGGAATGTATTAATTACAGTATTTGTCACAGGTGACGCTCTAATCTGTGATTGGTTGAATCCGTTAAAGATGTGACAAGACTTTTGTCTAAGCAAAGTCTAACCTTTCTGTCCTAATTAAATAATTAAAAATCACAGCATGATAAGATTTTATTTTGGTAAAATTAGCATAATCCAGAGGCCTTTACCTTTCATATAAGCCACTTCTGATTCCAAATGATCAACTAGAAGTCAAGTTATTATTTGTTGTTCCTACAACTTGAATAGGCGACAAGACTTTTGTCAGGGAGTGTGTATATATATATATATATATATATATGTTTAGGGCTGCAATGATTCCTCGATTCTATTCGAGTAGTGGATTTTTTAAAAAATCCTTTATTGCATTTTGCCCGTGTCGAGTAATCAGCAAAATACTGGAAGTGATGCATTCCACATATTAAACCCATTTAAAGATCTAATAATAAATAATGCTATGAAGAATTCACAAACACTACAATTCAGTTAAATAAATATATGCGATGCAGGTTTAATGCGCTTTAATTACACGTGTACATAGGTTACATATGTGTGTCTCAGAGTGGCTTAGTTCACAGTAAAAGCTGCTACACAAACTGTTATCATTTACATGTGTGCAACGTCTCAAATTACATCTCTGCATGTTGGGTTTATTATAGCATTCATCTGGGAAAGCAACATGCACTATTTCATCAGATTTGAAAGGTAAATCATTTATAAACCTATGCAAACACAGGAGTACATCAGTGATGTTTCTCAATATGCTAACTGTTCATTGCAATTTCAACACAAAAGTTTAAACCCTCTCTCTGAGTTTACACGTTTTGATGTCCACATATTCAAGAAATATCAGTGACTGTAGATTTTCTATTATAAAGAAATGGACAAATATTAAAGATTAAGTGGACGTTTGAAGTAAACGTTGTTTAGTCAATATTAAACAAGAATTAGATTGTGCAGTAAAGTATAAAAACAACCGTCAGGACTTTGGCGCCCTCTGTAGTCATTTGTTTTAAAAATTTAAAGGCTGTTGATCTCTTAGGTCTATTTTATTACTACAAAAAATATATATATTATAATTATCCGATTACTCGATTAATCGTCAGAATAATCGTAAGATTATTTGATTACCGAAATAATTATTAGTGACAGCCTTATATATATATATATATATATATATATATATATATATATATTTATATATAATTTTAATATATAAACATTTTTCTTAAATATACACATGCATACATATATATATACACGTGTGCATGTATATATTTAAGAAAAAAAAGTTTATATATTAAAATTATTTAAATATCGATAAACATGTAAATAGATATTATTTTCTAAATATATTTTCTAAATATATACTGTATGTGTATTTATATATACATAATAAATATACACAGTATACTCACATATATTATGTAAACAAAAAAACATTTATTTTTAGATGCGATTCATCGTTTGACAGCACTAATTGTCAGCATCTTAGAAAAGTTTCATAGTAAGAATGGGTTAAAATGAGTAAAACTAAGATAAATGTTTTCCTGTTGAGTGAACTTTCTGAATAACATTCAGAAGGGAAGCATTCAACCAATATTATGACTGAATCAGTTTTCACATGTGGTCCTCTTTATACCGTTCTGTTTTATTTTGAATTAAACCAGATGCTATACATTGTGTTTGAGGTAGAAAAATGAAGAAATGAAGTAGAATCCTATGAGTGAAGGATGTGAGAATAAACCTGTATACATTTAACATCTCACTTGAGCTTCTCCTTTTAAAAAAATAAACACTATAGTTACTACATTAAAGATTTACACTGATTTATTAAAATGAAAAAGATTCTCACACAGTTCCATATTGCTTCGCCATGACTTTACTCTTTTAAAAGTTGTTAATATAGTATTTTAAGCGTCAGATGAACTAGATTTAGCTTCGAATATACATCATTTCATCAGTTACCTGTTGTTAGCCAGTGACAAATTCGTCACGTTCTCCAGTCCTTGGAAAGATTCGGGTCCGATCTGGCTGATGTGGTTTCCGGTGATGAAGAGGTTTCTGGTGTAGCTCGGGATGCCGCTCGGTATGTCCCGCAGATCTTTGGAGACGCATTTGACCGTGAGCGCGGCTTCCGAACACTCGCAGCCCGCCGGACACACCGATGCGCCCGCGGAGAGCGCAGCGCACAGCAGCCCGAACACAACCGCGCACCGTGCAGAGGCGAACATGGTGACCGTATCAGCAATACCGCATCAATCTGACTAAACAAATGCCCTCATTCAGAATTTCAACTTATCCAAAGTGTCTCTCCAAGACTCCGCTTTTGCGTCCTCCTCCACTCGTAACTTCTCTCAGCAGTGTTGAGTCTCGCTGCGTGCTCGACTTCTTCGCATTACAGAAACTCATGTGTGAATGAGAGGCAGACACTTTATTTCCATGACAAAAGGAGGCTCTCTGTGTGGGGCGTTTGATCCGCTGCTCTCGAACAATGCGACTGAATCGCTCCTGCTCTCAACAATCAGCAGGGAGGAGCTTTGGACTCACACCTCTCTCCCCCTCCGCCCCACCGCATAGACCCGATACCAGTTCGGGATCTCTCACATCTCACACTCATCACATTGATTAATAGGCTTAATTAACAGTGATTAAAAGTCATCAGAAGATTATGATAATCCAGGATAGTTGATCTCTAGGCTACCACTCCAGCAGCTCAATGTCTATTCACACTTAACAACGGCTGTTCTACAGTTGCTTTTAGGTTTTGCAAAAGTTTTCTGGGCTGTGTGGTTCTTTGGAGATCGATAAAGCTCTTGATGTTACACTAGAGCAGTGGCTCTTAGGGGGTGGGGCCCACTAGGGGGCCCTCAGTAGACTTTCAAAAGGGGCAGCATTTTTTTTTTTTTTAAGAGATTATATTGTTTTTTTTTTAGCATCGAGAATTGTATTCCTAATTGTATTTTCATATTTTCTGCTTCTTGTAGTTGTAGTAAATTTGTTGTGATGTCATTTTAATTTTGTTTTTGTTGATTTTAAATTTCTATAGCATTTTTTTCTTTAGAAATGTTTATTTTAATTTTAGTTTAGTACACACACACACACACACACACACACACACACACACACACACACACATTATAATTATTTTTTAAATTTTACATTTTACTATAAGTTTCTGAGTAATTTACACCATACACCTTTTTTTACACTACAACATGACAAACAAAATTACATAAAAAATCTCAACAAGCATGATCGGACATGTAATTTTACTATGTTTAAAAAAAAAAAACTTAAAAAGATATGAAAAATGTTCAAAGGGGGCAGCATTTAAAAAAAAAGATTACAATCAATGTTTTTTTTTTTTCATTGAGACTTTTTCATGCTAATGTTTTGAATTCGATTGTATTTTTAGATTTTCTGCTTTGATGTTAATTTTAGTTACGTTTTAGTAATTTTGTTGTGTGATGTCATTTTAATTTAGTTTTTGTTGTTTTGAAATGTCTGTCATTTTTTATTTAGTTTTATTTCAGCTTTGGTTATGTTAGTACAAGTTAAACTAAAACACTAGAGATGTTACTTGTAAACTATATATACATATATTTCAGTAATTTAAATTTACCCCAAACCTACACACACACACACACTGTAAAAATCTTTTTTTTCTCTCTAACTAAAATGCACATCATTATAATTATTTTTTATAATGATATATAAAAATTTTTTTTTCAAAGTAAATCATACACCATTTTTTAAACTATTAACTAGTTAAAACGATTAACTTTAACAAGCGACATCGGATATCTAATTTTACTATGTTAAAGAAAAACTTAAAAGCAAACAAAAATGCTGCAACTTTTGCAAAACCAAGAAAATGTGTGTATTTTGATTTCTTTAACCTTTTAGTATCAAGTTTTTTGTGATATGAGTTTAATTTAGTTTTTGTAGTTTTTAGATATCTATACTATTTTTTAATTAATTTTTATTTCAGTTTTAGGACAAAGTTAAACTAAATAAAAAGTAGCGATGTTACGTTGTAAACTATATATACATTTCAGTAGTTTTAATTTACCCCAAACAAACACAAGCACGCACACACGCATACAGGTGCATCTCAAAAAATTAGAATATTGTGACAAAGTTCATTTTTTGTTTGTAACTTATTTCAAAAACTGAAACTTTCATATATTCTAGATTCATTACATGTAAAGTAAAACATTTCAAAAGTTTTTTTTGTTTTAATTTTGATTATTAGAGCTTATAGCTCATGAAAGTCAAAAATCCAGTATCTCAAAATATTAGAATATTTAAATTTGAGTTTTATTAAAGGTCCATCCCTACAGTATAAATTAACTCTTGTTCTTTGAAACCACAGTAATGGGGAAGACTGCTGACTTGGCAGTGGTCCAGAAGACAATCATTGACACCCTCCACAATAAAGGTAAGTCACAGAAGGTCATTACTGAAAGGGGTGGCTGTTTACAGAGTGCTGTTTTAAAGAATATTAAATGCAAAGTTGACTGGAAGGAAGAAATTGGGTAGGAAAAGGTGCACAAGCAACAGGGATGACTGCAAGCTTGAGAAAACTGTCAAGCAAAGCCAATTCAAACACATGGGAGAGCTTCACATGGAGTGGACTGAAGCTGAAGTCAGTGCATCAAGAGCCACCACGCTCAGACGTCTTCAGGAAAAGGGCTACCAAGCCACTTCTGAAACAGAAACAAAATAAAAAACATCTTACCTGGGCTAAGGAGAAAAAGAACTGGACAGTTGCGCAGTAGTCCAAAGCAAATTTTGCATTTCATGTTGAAATCATGATCCCATGGAGGAAGACTGGAGAGGCACAGAATCCAAGCTGCTTGAAGTCCAGTGTAAAGTTTTCAGTCAGTGATGATTTGGGGTGTTGTGGTCTACTGTGTTTTATCAAGTCCAAAGTCAATGCAGCTGTCAACCTGGAGCTTTTGCAGCTTCCATCTGCTGACAAGCTTTATGGAGATGCTGATTTCCTTTTCCAGCAGGACTTTAGCACCTGCTCACAGTGCCAAAACCACTTCCAGATGGTTTGCTGACCATGATATTACTGTGCTTTACTGGCCAGCCAACATGCCTGACCTGAACCCCGTTGAGAATCTGTGGGATATTTTCAAGAGAAAGATGAGAAACAGTCGATTCAACAACATACAGATGAGCTGAAGGCTCAATAGTGCCTCAGCAGTGCCACAGGCTGATCACTTCCATGCCACACTTCACTGAGGCTGTAATTTGTGCTGCCGACTAAGTATTAAAGGAGAAGTCCACTTCCAGAACAAAAATTTACTGATAATACTCACCTCCTTGTCATCCAAAATGTTTCTTGAGGAAAACATTCCCAAATTTTTCTCCATATAATGGACTTCAATGGTGCCCCCAAGCTCGAACTTCCAAAATGTAGTTTAAATGCAGCTTCAGAGGGCTCTAAATGATCCCAGCCGAAGAAGAAGGGTCTTATCTAGCAAAAGGATCTGTCATTTTCAAAACAAATTGACAGTTTATACACTTTTTAACCTCAAACGCTCGTCTTGTCTAAGTCTGCGAGAACTCTGATTGTTACGGTTCAGTACGGTCAAGACAGTTAGGGTATACTGAAAAACTCCCATCTTGTTTTCTTCCCCAACTTCAAAATCGTCCTACATCGCTGCAAAAGTACCAACCCTCATGCAGAGAAGATCAAACGCCATTTACAAAAAAGGTAAAACAACGATGTAGGACGATTTCGACGTTGAAGGTAAGGAGATGGGTATTTTTCAACATATCCTAACTGCATTGACCAGGATTACACAGATTACGCATGCGCAACGCAGAGATGAGACGAGCGTTTGAGGTTAAAAAGTAAATAAATTGTCAATTTGTTTCGAAAATGACAGACTGTTTCACTAGATAAGACCCTTCTTCCTTGGCTGGGATCGTTTAGAGCCATTTGAACCTGCATTTAAACTACATTTTGGAAGTTCAAACTTGGGGGCACCATTGAAGTTCATTGTATGGAGAAAAATTCTGAAATGTTTTTCTCAAGAAACAATCTTTTATCGACTGAAGAAAGAAAGACATGAACATCTTAGATGACAAGAGAGTGATTAAATTATCTGTAAATTTTTGTTCTGGAAGCAGACTTCTCCTTTAAGTGCATCAATAAACATACTTTAAAGAACTTAAACTTTTCTGTTTTGCAAATCCGTTTTTTGATACATTTTAGGAAATATTCTAATATTTTGAGATACTGTTTTTTTTTTTTTTTACTTTCATGAGCTGTAAGCTCTAATCATCAAAATTAAAAAAACAAAAACAAACAAAAAAAAATTCACAAATGTTTTACTTTACATGTAATGAATCTAGAATATATTAAAGTTTCAGTTTTTCAAAATTCTAATTTCTTTAACTTAAAAAAAAAGTATAAAGGATATAGAAATTCTTTTGTGAAACCAAGAAAAATTGTGTATTTTAATTTCTTTAAAATTGCTGGAAATTAATTTAGATGTATTATTTGAATGCATTAATATATGACATCCTTTGTTTCTGTTGTTAAAATTGAGAAAGAGGTTAAATCATATCTTATAGGGGCCTTTAAATATTGACTAAAATAATAAAAGGCTGAAGCACTGCGCCATAGAGGATATCCTTCAGATCAGTGTTACTGGCTTCTGAGTTCTTAGTAGGTTTTTTGGAGATGAATCTAGCTCTTTGTTTATGTATGGATAATCTGTGTTTTTGTATGTTGGGAACATTGATCTGATATCCCTCACTCCACAGGACTCTGCTGCTTTGAAGTCGGCGGGGGTCTGCTGAAGAGAAGCGGGACAATAAGCTATGAATTCAACACGGCGTTCTTTTGCCTGCCGAGTCACTCATTTGTTCCCCGCGTGCAATTAAATGTTTCCAAGACAACTGCACAAAAAAATAACATTCTAAACATTCTAAAAATGCATGCTCGTAGTCCAACTTTACATCTAGCATCCACTTGTTTTAGAAAATAAATGCACAAAAAAACTATCAAATTAAAAAAAAAAAAGGGTTTTAACTGAATCAGCAACATTTGATGTAAAATAATCATTAGTTGTACACTAGTTGATTCTATATTAATAACTGATGAATTCAGTCATTTGTGTTGTTTAGAAACCATGAACGGCACAAGGCTAATGACGTACACTACCAGTGATAAAACGACTTAATATGACGACAAAAGCTGCTTTATTAAATACACTTATACATAAATAAAACTCACAGTATACTGTAATAGTAAACATCTTTTATTGATATCAATAATGCGTGAACATTAAATATCATAAATTATATAGTTGGCAGAACGGGTTTGAAATTTGATGAAAATTACACAATGTTGGGGACTGTAAATTAATTAGGAAGATGATTTTATGTTTGCATTGGTTTCTGATGACAGGATATGGGCTTTTGCCATCGCAGTTCTCGCTATGGACGCAGGATGTGAGGAAATACATTGTGCAAACTCAATAACTCAATTTCAAATGACCATTACTGGGTGCTGGAGAGAAAAGAAAGTAAGAGACAATGAAAGACCAATACCATTTTCTAAAAAGAAATCTGATAAAGCATACAGTCATCTTTCTTCACATTCTGATTAGTGAGGAAGCTTATTGCCTTGTGAATATAAAACTACACGGTCACTCGTTTGGAGTAAAAAAAGGCCTTGTTAAAGTATTTTTCACCCTGTTTCTAGTTATTCCATGTGCTCTACTGAATGCTTGACGTTATTAGGGTAAAAACAACAGTGGAAAGCAATCTGCTACTCGTATTTATCTAACACTCAACAGCCATTGTAAACAACGCATCTAGTCGAGCAGGCATTACCACACGCACAGAATACATGCGGCCAAAATATATCATTACAAAGATCTGAATATCTTCATATTAAAATATGCATTTGATTATTAGCAGTAGAACCCAGAACAAACAACTTTTTTGAATACCAGCCACCAATATCTCACTTTCTGAGTTTCAGACACATGCGTACAGGCTTACAGAGCACAACATGCGAATAAGCAAACACACACACGCACGCTAACGCAGCTGCATGAGGTAAGAGGTGACAGTTTCATAAATATAAAAAGTCTATTTGTCTGTAGTTGTGCAAAGTTCATGTAATGACAAGCTTAACAGCAGTGCATGAAAGGCAAACATTTGCAGCTCATTTTAATGCATATGCAAGTTTTCTCTTTGAAAAAATAAATGTGTAATCTGTTCGAATGCCAAAAAGCAATCGAAAACAGGTGTCACTTTCCATGAATAGGGTAGGCTATTGGGGAAAAACATTTTATTTATTTATTTTTTTTTAAATGTCATTATGTTAACAAAAACAAAACAAAACAACAACAACAAAAAAAACATATTTTTAGTGTATTTTAGACACTATCCTGACACCACATGATGTCTCCAGTCCAAAAAGTGAGGTGTTACTTTCAATTGTGACCAAAAGTAATTTGGAAAACTAGTAAATAATTTTACCCCATGTCTGCAATTTTTACAAATAATTTGGTGTTGACTGTCATCAAACTCAAACTTTAGCTCTGTTAGTTATCAAGATGTGTTTATTTTATGAAATATTAAAAAAAATATGAGAATTGGAATCATGGTGGCAAAAATTACAAAAATATGAATGAATAAAAAAAAAAAAAAAAAAAAAAAAAAAAAAAATCAATAAACAAAATAAATTAATTAAAAATTAATAAATATTTATCAAATTATTTGTATTATATATATATATATATATATATATATATATATATATATATATATATATATATATATATATATATATATAAAATGCAATCATTCAATGTGGTTAATGTTTACAAATAATTTGGTGTTGACTAAACTGGCCAAACTCAGCTTTCAACCCTGTTAGTTATAGTTATTTTGTGAGAAAACTACAATCAAAAAATAACTACAATGCAATTATAATAATTTTCTAAGTAATAAGCACTGGCTTGCCAAATTTGCAAGCTTGTTACAAATTATAACATTAACATTTAATTGAATTAAAAAAATAACTAATAAATGAAAATAAAATAATAATAATAATAATAATAATAATAATAATATCACACAAACTAAAGCTTGTAAACTTTTAGACCTGGACCAAATTATGTTAACATGGTTGCAAAAAATAAATAAATAAAATAAATAAAAATAAAATCATTACACAAACAACAGCTTGTAAACATTTAGACCTGGATCAAATTATGTTAACAAAGCTGCAAAGTAAAATCAAATCAAATCAAATCAAATCAAATCAAATCAAATAAAAAAAAATAAAAATCATCACACAAACAACAGCTTCTAAACAATTAGACCTGAACCAAATTATGTGAACATGGCTTCATAAAAATAAATAAATAAATAAATAAAAATAGAATTAAATATCTACTAATTTCTCAGGCCCCATCTTGTACCCTATCTTTGGAAAGCAGCATTTGAATTTTAACATTTAACATATGTGACCCTGGACCACAAAACCAGTCTTAAGTAGCACGGGTATATTTGTAACAATAGCCAACAGTACATTGTATGGGTCAAAATTATCGATTTTTCTTTTACGCCAAAAATTATTAGGATATTAAGTAAACATCATGTTCCATGAAGATATTTTGTAAATTTCCTATCCTAAATATATCAAAACTTAATTTTTGATTAGTAAAATGCATTGCTAAAAACTTTATTTGGACAACTGATTTATTTTAAATCATAAAAGGTGATTTATTTTGTACCCTCAGATCCCAGATTTTCAGATAGTTGTATCAAACTAGATAGATGTAACAAACCATACATCAATGGAAAGCTCATTTATTCAGCTTTCAAATGATGTATAGATCTCAGTTTCAAAAATGACTGGTTCTGTGGTCCCGGGTCACATTCAGTAACCACAGAAAGACCTCAGTGAATGAATGACTGTTTTCTAAAAGTATAAAGCTGTGGAATGCCATGAGCTTTCAGAGATTACAGACAGGAAATGGAAACCGCTGGGCTGCTGTGATGACCTGAACAGTCAAACGTGCTTCTGATCCACTAGTTCACGTCTTTGAAGACAGGAAAGCCGTCAGTAAGAACGTCACACTTCACACAGACTCTCTAATGTGATCAGCTCTAGCCGGGACCAGCAGGGGCCACTCCTCTCTCACACACACACCCCGGCCCGTCTGAAGACACTCCACCAGCACAAAACACACTGGGCTACCTGCTGCTTTTGGCAATACTTCCAAAGATCGAGAGAGTGTGAGAAGGAAAAAGAAAAGAAAAAAATGTGAGAAGAGAGCAATAGGTAAGGAGGGGAGTTCAGTGATTTTTCTCTTTGACCCGAAACAAAGAGGGGATTTGATCACACAGGAGCCATGGAAACGGGTTTGGTGTTCAGATCACAGTCTAGGATTACGGCAGGATTCGATCGGCGTTTGAAACGAAACGCTCAGTTCATGAATACAGCGGAGAAAAGCAAACAGGATTTCTGTGCTCTGGATTACAGTAATAAAGGTTCGATTTCACCCAGATTGACTCTGGGATTGTTTTTCTTCCTGATTACACACCAAACGGATCCATTCAGATGTACGAACGAAACACTTACACCCAAATCAGAAGCAAGCAAAAATAAATCTTGCGTAAAGAAAATAAAGCCTATTATTAGGATGTATTAAGTTTTTCATTATAATTAAAACATTGATTTTAATGTCACTACTCTAATACAGGTTTTTATTTTTTTTACTATAAAAATAATATAGTGTTTATGGCCCATTTTGGCCTCAGGATAAATTTTCTTCCTAATTATACACTAATAGACCAATTCAGATGTATAAGTGAATTTTACAAAAACAGGCCAAACACCCTAAATCAGAAGGAAATGTATTTTGGATTCAGAAAACAAAGCCTGTTACTAGGATAATTAAGCTTTCCATGACAATTAAAAAATGTTTCTTTTTCTTACTTTAATATAGTTTCTACTGTTGCTGCATTAAAAAAATACTGTATTAAAATAACATTAATAAAGCAGTACTACAATTACTACCGTGATGTATAAATACAATTAATATGATAATATTAATACACTATTTAAAAAAAATCTCATAAGAAACGGTCAAATAAAAATGTAAAATTAAAAAAGAAAAATCTTACATATATAAAATATCGAAAAAAAAAAAAAAACAGAGCTGCAAAACGATTAGTTGTGATTAATCAATTCAAAATAAAGGTTTGTTTGCAATTCTATATGTGTGTGTACTGAATATTTATTATGTATATATAAATACACACATGCATGTATATAATAAGTTACAAAAAATAGATTTTTATGTAAAATATTTTTATTAGGGCTGTCAAACAATTAATTGCATACAAAATAAAAGTTTGAGTTTGCCTAATACATGTGTGTGTACTTGTGTACTGTGTGTAATTATTATGTATATATAAATACAAACACATTCATGTATATATTAAATATTTACAAGTGTATTTATTATAATATTTATAATATATATATATATACACATAATAAATACACAGTACACACACATATAGTATGCGCACATAATAGTTTATTTTGTATTGATTAATCGTGACTAATCTTTTTGCAGCTCTAAAATAAAGTGCTAAAGCAATAATTTTACTGAAGTTTTCATTAAAGGTTTTACAGAAAAACACTGTTATTTTACTCTTTTTTTCTTTCTTGTTTCAATTATGACATTTTACATTAATTTTAAGTTTTTTGTTTGGCAGCCACTGCTGCAATGTGATTTTTTTTTTTTTTTTTTTACAGTGTATAATAACTTAATAAATATTTTTCTTATAGTAGGAAATGTGCTTAATTGCCATGAATAATGTCACATGCAAAAGATAATATAAAACAGGCTTCATTTTCTTTAAACAAAACAATGCTGTAATTTATTCTTTTTGATTTGGGGGTGAAAAAACAACCTGACACTGCATTTGTTTTGATAAGCATCTTCCAAATACTGAACATAAATCATGTTATCATTTTTACATGCGATATGATTGTTAGACTAGGCATACTGTGCCATTACACCAAGTCAATAGTCAATATAACAAAATACGTTTGATATTTCTTGTGAAAATAAACATCGGAAGCATTAAATATATCATTTAATAGTTCATGATTGAAAGAGTAAAGCTTTCAAACAGAACATCCAAAACCCCTGCAATGTGAATCAAGTGATTTTCAGGACAACAAAGATTTATTAAAGGCAACATTATGAATTCTTTTACGTTCCTTCATTCCTGGTCTTACTGTGCATGATTTATTAGTGCATGTTAGAAAACTAAACGTCCGTCATCGTAACCTTTCCTCAAATTATCTCAATCATTTGGCTAAAGTCACCAAGGCCACTGAAATTTCAAGCGTTTGCATTCATGTCTGGTCTGATTAAATCAATTCCCGATGGATAAAATCAAATCCTAGTCTACATTTTACACTTCTGAATGTGTTACATTTGACTAAGTTACTTGATAATGCAATTTCATAATGGTTTATGCAATATAATAGTAGTAAATTAATACAATAACAACAAATTATGCAATATAATAACAGCTGGCCAGGCAGTGCAAAGAATGCTTTTGAATACATAATGCAACTGTGATTTGCTTATTCATTAACTAGCCATTTTTGAATGCTAATCTGCATGAGTAATTAGATTTTAGTATAAAAACAATTACACTTTAAGCATGCCAAGCTACAATATTAAAAGCTATTTATGTTGATGGTTAGCCTTGCCAATAAAACGACTAAAAGGGTACTCTCAAATTAAATTAAATATTAAAAGTGTTCATTTAAATTAGCTTTTGTATTCATAGTAAGAATTTTAAAAGGAAATCCATCTTCCAGAATATCTCAATATATAATGCATTGTTTCTGCAATAAACCATGTTCTCTGAAAGAACACAGCATCATTAGAAATTCATATTCAAGTTATATTTAAAATATATATACGTTATAGTGTTACATTTCCTAAACAGCAGTTATAGTTTGGAGATCAAAATCTAACCAAACGATAAAAGAGCACCATAACCCTCGAGAGAGACACCAAAGTCATGCCTTTGGAAGACAGGTTTTGAGAATAGCGTTTCGTACATCACCACAAGACGTTGAAGCCATGGTGTATTTGCTGTCTCTACCCTACGACAAAGAGGTCTAGCGTTTGATTTTTGATGTGGAGCTCCTCGACGCTCTGAAGAGCTGGACTTCAAGTTGACGTTGACCGGAGTCCCGCTTGAGCTGGAGTGACGGGTCTCCGATGGGCGCCGAGCCCGTTCGCCTCTGTGTGACCCCGCTGGGTCATCGCAGGTTTAGAGACAGAGTCACAGCCAGGATGACACTGGTCAAGATGCAGAAAGGAAGCCAGGTCTTCAAGAAGCCTATGCAACTGTAGAATGAGAGAGAGAGAAAAAAACATCTGTGTGAGAGAGACGCAGTTTAAAGGAGAAGTCCACTTCCAAAACAAAGATTCACATATAATGTACTCACCCCCTTGTCATCCAAGATGTTCATGTCTTTCTTTCTTCAGTCGTAAAGAAATTGTTTTTTGAGGGAAACATTTCAGCATTTTTCTCCATGTAATGGACTGATATTGTGCCCCGATTTTGAACTTCCAAAATGCAGTTTAAATGCGGCTTCAAACGATCACAAATGTGGTTGTAAACGATCCCAGTAGAGAAAGAAGGGTCTTATCTAGTGAAACAATCGGTTATTTTCATTTAAAAAATACAATTTAAATACTTTTTAATCTCAAATGCTCATATTGTCTTGCTCTGACTGAACTCTGTGTATTCTGACTCAAGACAGTTAGGGTATGTCGAAAAACTCCAATCATATTTTCTCCCTTAACTTCAAAAATCATTTCAAAATCATCCTACATCGCTGCAGAAGAACCGACCCAGTCTATGCAAAGTGAACATGCAAAGAGCATCAAATACCCTTAAGAAAAAAGGAAAAACAGCAATATAGGACGAGTTTGAAGTTGAGGGAGAACATGAGATGGGAGTTTTTCGACATACACTAACTGTCATGAACCGGAACAAAAACAGTCCAGGCAGGGCAAGACAAGACGAGCGTTTGACATTAAAAAGTATATAAATCGTATTATTTTTAGTAAAATAACCAATTTTTACGCTAGATAAGACCCTTCTTTCTCGGCTGGGATCGTTTACAACCACATTTGGGATCATTTGAAGCCGCATTTAAACTGCATTTCAGAAGTTTAAAATCGGAGCACCATATCAGCCCTTTATATGGCGAAAAATGCAGAAATGTTTTCTTCAAAAAACAATTTTTTTACAACTGAAGAAAAAAGACATGAACATCTTGGATGACAAGGGGGCAAGTAAATTATTTGTAAATTGTTGTTCTGCAAGTGGACTTCTCCTTTAAGTGAAGATGCAAGCGTAAAAGAAACTAGGTTTTCATACACAAGTGGTGGTTGTCGATGAAAAACGTGCTGCTGTGACGTAAAGGTTTTCTGGGTGGTTCTATGCTGTGTTTAAAATGGTTTGTATGTTTGGCAAAGCACTGTTGTGCTGTCGGTGTACTATGTGTTTTTTTAAAGTGATGTAGGTAGGTACTTGTTCCAAGTAAGCGCTCTGTTTTTTAGGATGACAAAAAGATTTTAAAATTACATTTTCAAATAATTGAGATGGCCAATCCAATCAAAGTAGGCAGGGTTACCATTCAGCATGAATTCCAGTGCGAAGCGTCAGTTTAAAGGGGTTCTATTATGCTCTTTTACAAAGTCTAGGTTTTGTTTCGGGGGTGTACTAGAACATGCTCTCATGCTTGGTGGTTTGAAAAACGCATTATTTTTCACATAATTTACATTACTACAATACATTTCTCTCAGCCTGGCACTAATGGCTCAATTAGTTCCGGGTTTGATGAAAATTCCAAAATGCAGTTTAAATGTGGCTTCAAACGATCCCAAACACATTTGTAAACAATCCCAGCCGAGGAAGAATGGTCTTATCCAGCAAAACGATCAGTTATTTTCATTAAAAAAAAATTAAATACTTTTTAATGTCAAACGCTCGTCTTGTCTTGCTCTGCCTGGACTGTTTTTGTTCCGGTTCATGACAGTTAGGGTATGTCATAAAACTCCCATCTCATGTTCTCCCTCTACTTCAAAATTGTCCTATATCGCTGTTTTACCTTTTTTGTTAAGGGTGTTTGATCTTCTTTGCATGTTCATGTTGCAAAGACTGTGTCGGTACTTCTGCAGCGATGTAGGATGATTTTGAAATGATTTTTGAAGTTGAGGGAGAAAATACGATGGGAGTTTTTCGACATACCCGAACTGTCTTGAACTGGAAAAAAATGTGAAATATTTTCCTCAAAAAACAATTTCTTTACGACTGAAGAAAGAAAGACATGAACATCTAGGATGACAAGGGGGTGAGTACATTATCTGTACAGTTTTGTTCTGGAAGTGGACTTCTCCTTTAAAAATCAATAAAAGTGGGCACACTGCATATTTCATTGCAATCTCACAAAATCAACAAAGCTCCCTACGCTGCACTATAAATCTCTTCTTTACACCCTGTCTACACTTTGGCATGATGCGAGGATTCGTGAGCTTGCAGTACTCAGCACTGAACAAAATGCAAAAACACTAACATACACCCGAAATAATGGTAGCAACATGCTAGAAACGTGTGTTCCCACTCTGTCCCAAACTTCAATTTCAACAAGCTTTTCAAATTTATTTAAGACTTTCTCAAGCCAACTTCAAACTTCGTCTATGAACTTTACGCATCTAGTTTTAAAATGTACTTTAACGTAAAACATTTACAATCACATTCAATACAGTTATGCACACCTTATCACAAAGGTGGTGCTAACCTAAGCAAAGACCATTAATCACAGACAGAGAAAAAGAAAAAGTGAAAAAGAAGACAAATTATTAGGATATCAGAGTACTTTTCCGCACATAGCCTGTTTTGTCTTTACGATATCCGATTAGAATATGCTGCGGATCAGACTTCAGGCTGATAGTCACAATTCTTGCTCTGTCTGACGTCCAATTACTCTACATTCTGATGCAACTGCAACAATCTGCTTCCACAAGCTGGAGGACAAAAGAGCTGCATCATCACTTCATACCTGCAGAGCCTTTTTTAGTGACTGACAGTAGAATTCTCACAATAAACAGTGATGGATGCACTCTCAACACTTTGGGCCAGGAGAAACATACACATAATGCAACACTTTCAATTACTCCTGGGTGCCACAGAGAGACGCCATGACAGCCTATCCTTGTGCGAGTCCCTCTCAGTCTCCCGGGGCCAGTGCACATGCACTGTGCTCTCAGACAGCAACCAGTAATCTGGGGAAAAAAAAAGCTGTGTCTGGAGCAATCCCTTGTTAGACTTCAGGTATCATGTAGGAGCATTTTTAGCTGACACCCAAAACACAGCACTGGGTCCAATTTCTCAGTCCTATAATTATGCAATCCTGCAGCAGAGATGATTTAAAACCAAACTTAGGATATAAAATGGCTGCAAACAAGCAAGCAGAGTCAAACAAACAAGGCCTCATATCTTTTCATTTGTCCATGTAACAGGACAAATAGCATGTGGTGCTGTAATAGTTATTACAACTTTTAACTAAAGCATACTTTGTTTAACAACAATCTTGCCCAAAATTGAATCAGATGCCATCTGATAGGCCAAGACCCCAAAGTCTTATCGGTTTACATGGACACAGAATGAAAATGTTCATCATATTGGTTCACATTTGTCACTTATACAACTCAAGGTTACCATGAGATGAACCTCATCATCTCTTAAAACATGCTATATCTAAACTCAGAGTTGAAACGATAAAATACACTGCACTGGTGCTCTACTTTAGGTCTGTAGGATCAGAGATCAGCCTTTTTCCAGAAGCATTACCAGGAATCACTTCCTTCAGATGTGCTTTACTTGACAGAGCGGTATAGTGGATTTCAAAACTATACTGCAAAAATGAATCATTTAAAAAATTATTTAGATTCATTTGAGTGGCCACATATTTTATTTGACCATTCATCACAAAGTTTTGAAGTGACACTGCCGTTCAAAAGTTTGTGAACATTAAGACTTGTAATGTTTTTAAAGTCCTCATGAAATCAAAATTGACTTTATTTACTTTGTTAGCGCACATTGCTAGTCTTGAGAAAAACAATAAACCTGTGCAAGTTAATCCACTGAAAAAATAAAAATAAATTTAATATTTAATAAATGGTAATATTTAAACAAGAACCTTCTTTTTTTGGATTCTCTGATTAATGAAAAGTTAAAAAGAACAGCATTTATTCAAAATAGAAATATTTTCTAATAATATAAGTCTTTGCTATCACTTTTTATAACACATTCTTGCTGAACAAAAGTATTAATTTCTTAAAAAAAAAAATGTGTATATTGTTAAAAAATGTTTTTTTTTTTACATTTTATTCATAAAAAAATCCTGAAAAAAGTAGCACAGGTTCCAAAAATATATTAAACAGCACAACTGTTTAAACATTGATAATAAATCAGCATATTAGAATGATTTGTCAAGGATCATGTGACACTGAAGACTGGAGTAATGATGCTAAAATACAGCTTTGCATTACAGAAATACATTTTATTTTAATGTATATTAAATAATAATAATAATAATAATAATATTTCACAATATTACAATGTTTTCTGTATTTTTGATCAAATAAATGCAGCCTTGATAAGCATAAAAAACTTCATCAAGACAGTAAACTATCTGCACCAGTAAACAGATTTCCACGTTAATTTTGTGTGAATTTAAAATAGCTGTTTTCATTACTTCAGTGTCACATGATCCTTCAGAAATCATTCTAATATGCTGATTTGATGCTTAAGAAACATTTAATGTTATTATTAATGTTGAAAACATTCATATTTTTGTGGAAACTATACTTTTTTTCAGGTTTTTCTGAACAACAGAAAATTCAAAAGAGCATTTATTTGAAAAAGTAATCTTTTGTAACATTATAAATGTCTTCACTGTCACTTTTGATCAATTTAATGCATTCATGCCGAATAAAAGTATTATTTTATTTAACCCTTTAACTTTCACCCCCATTTTTGAACAAAGATGTGAAAGAGCACTATCCAAATTAAAACTGTTATAATTCATGAAAAAGTACATTTCTAATAAGATTTTGAAGTACCATTTCCATGGTAATGCAATGTCAGATTTTAAAATCTGAGCATGAATTTTGAGGCTTTAACTTTCATTTGATATATAGTTTATGATCATTTCTAAAATATGGAAAAATGCAACAAAAACTCCTGTTATGATGTAGATTTTTGAGGTCCACTCTTGTCATAAATTAATTGATTACTGTTCCTACATAATTTGTAACAAAAGTGGTAAAATATCTATTTAGGAGTCTTAGGATTTAACTGTAATATAGTGAAGTGAACGTAGGTGTCCCTCTGAGGGGACAGATGAAAGTTAAAAAAAAAAAAAAAGACTGACTTCAAACTTTCAAATGCTAGTGTACTTCTTGGAAGTATACTTGAGTGCAGTTAAAATACTTAATTAATTATGTGTAGCTTGGAAAACTACAATGTAAATGCGAACAACAACAAGTTGGGTTATCGTGGTTGTAAACCCTGCTTTTAAACCTGGGTAGAGAAATGTTTCACTTTTGTAATTTAAAAGAGGAATTAGTGCCATTTTTTCCCTGTGGGTTTTGAAAGCCTGCTCCAGAGACAAACGTGCACAGTGTGAAACAATAAGGCATTGAATGTTATGGCTAGATGTTTAGCATCAGAAACCCAGTCACATGCCTCATATTCACCTGCTTTGGACAGTCACAGAAATGCTACGCGTTGTATAAACGCATTATCGTTTTAGTGTTTGAGGTGAAAATCTCAAATGGTTACTGAAAATGTGTCAACTGGAGTTTTCTTTTTTTTTATTTATATTTTGAAAAGTTTACTCCAGAAAAACTTGATAGTATAGTCTGCAATTTATGTTGACGCACATTTATGAACATTTATGTAAATAGGCTGCATGCTGCGTTCGTCTAATCAATGACACTGATGCTGAAAATATGCAAATAAGCATTGTAGGAATGAAAGTTTAGGAATGTAATGTGCCAAGACACGAGTAGTTGTTAACCGCAAGTAAATTTATGAGCAGTGTGAAAGTGAAGCAAGATAACCCAGGATTCTGCTTACCCAGAGTTTAGTTAACTATTTCAAGCATGAAAAGCCCTCTTGTGCACATACTACACCAACAAAAGATTTTCAAACTCAGAAATCTAATCAAAGCTCAAACACACGCAGAAGTATACTTGAAGCAGCAGTGTGAATGTGCACAGCTCTGTTAGGCCTGGAATACACTACACGATTTTTGCCCCTATTTTCAGTCTGGAGAAGTTGATGCTAATTGCCGAAAGTCAGAGCCAGTCTGCAGATTTGAGTTGACAGATTCCATAGAAAAATCACGTAGTGTATTATGGTCACAGATTCCAATTTTTTAATCAAACATTCCAAATATTATCAAACATGTTTGATATTTTCAGCTGATTTTAGAACACATACTGTTTTCATCTGTCATGCGTCTCCTAGCAACAAGCGCATGTTTTTCAAAGTCTGTTAGTGTATGATCTTTAGTCGTGTAGTGTATGATGGCCAGTTTTCCTCTGTCACTATTTACAAAGTCGGTAAGTGCATGATGCCTAGTGTTTTAAAAATCTGTTCAGATTTTAAAAGTGCTGTAGTGTTTTCCAGCCTTTAGTCTCACCTGACGTGTTTGCCGTGAATAAGCGAGAGCAGGCAGAGGTTCACCATATTCCACGAGGTGCTGTTGTCATAGCGCATCAGGTTCAGTGCCATGGCAACATGCGAGTGACAGTTGTCACAACAAAGGTTGTGCTGGAGGGAAAACAGAGAAAATGTATCAGAATATAAGCAGTTTATTTTTTTTTTCTTTCTGGGAAATTTACAATATTATAAAGAGAAAAAAACATTTACTGCTTTGATTTTATAAAAGGAGTCCATAAATGTACATGAAAGCACTTCTCATGCAAAATAGGGAAGAAACACAGATTACCATTCTCTGTTTGTACTCTTCTGATGCGTTGTGAACTGCTGTATCCCACGCATTATTTCCACCGGCATACACTTTACTTACATCCAACATCCAGTACCTGGGAACAAAGCAGATAAATACTGCAGCAAACACATGCAAGTGTGTATCTTGAAGCCCATGAATTATGAAAACCCCACATTGCTGTTTTAACAGTTTTACAACCACTGTTGAAGAATATTAACCCTTTAAAGCCTGCTGCATCACATTTGATGCATTTGATGATTTCTACAGCCCTTTAAATGATCAACATGATCAAGACATGATCTGAAAAACCTATTGTCTGCCTGTGAAATCTTTATTTCTATAAAGTAAAAGTAAGATTAACATTTCCTTTGTTATTATTACTTCAAGAAGAACATTTACTGGAACAAAGCAACTTAAGTTTACTTGATATGCATATATATTAGGGTTGTAACGATACATGTATTCGTACCGAAACGTCACGGTACGGACATTTCGGTTCAGTGCATGAGGCCTTGCAACGAATACACGCAATTCACCCTCAATCCAGAAGGGGACACCCGCAGTAATGCAACTGCCAGCAGAACCAAGTATGTATATCTGCAGACCGGAGATCTCCAAATGGGGCCAGGAACTCCAAAAGTGAGCATAACCTCCAAAATATGGGCGGGGTCTCATCACGCAAAGACCTTCACCATTGGCTCTGGTTTCAGCCAATTGGTATGTGACTTACATTTCAAAACAAAACTTTATAAATTAGACATTGTTTCTAGTTGTTCTAAAATAAAACAAAATATGCTACATAAATAAATATGCTCAGTGAAAGCAGAAAAGCTCGTGGCCAGTGGTGTTTGGACTGGAGTTAGAACTTCTGCTTAATGATGTAAACGGGAATCACCCGCAAGCCGCCACAGCACAGCGCAGGGGAAAGGTTTTACTCTACCGCATTATTTTAAGAAACGGGAGCTTCCCGGGACTTGAAATTCATAGGGTAGGATGGTATAGTGTAACTAAAAAGGTCCAATTGTCCAGTGAGGTCCGGTTGGGGAGTTACGGAACATCCCGGCGAACTTATATTGCATAATCTTATTAACTGTTTATCTGCCACACTATTCAGCACCAATCCCACCGTGCAGTCAATTTCACAGGTTAAAGTTAGGGTCAGGTGTGGGGTAGGTTTAGGGGTTAGTATTGTTTGTAGCATAGTGTAGGAAATCAACTGTCACTGTGACTGACACAACCAATAAAACCTTTAAAATCAGCTGTGGGGCGGAGTTTGCGCTAAACTGGATTGGGGGAAATAATTGCACATGCGTGTCATGTGCCTGTCTGTCAATGGGAGGAAGCCATGCCCTATTTTGGAGCTCTCACCCCATTTTGGAGTTCCCGCCCCCATTTGGAGATCTCCAGGCTGCAGTTATACCCTTCTCAGCAGAAGAACAGCAAATGCCAGGAGTTGCACACTTGAAAACAAAGACCACTAGACAGTGATCATGTGCCGATTCTGAACACGACTCTTACTGACAAAGGAGTATAACGTTACTTAAGGCTTGTGCACTCCACTGTTTGTGAAATGGAGCTTTGTGCTCTCGTATCCTACCTCTCTCATTCGGCACAACTCCAAATATTCCATAATATTTCTGCATTTGTGATGTATCCAAAAGCTAAACTTTTAAGCTTAAATTATTTACTATGTAAATTATAGACTTTAGTCATGTTACAACAGTGACACAATGAGGCAGGCGTGTTAATGTTTGGTTCACTGTATTTTATTTTGATAAAGTACCAACTGTGCTTGTCGGCAATGCTGGAACTGATATGTTTTGTGTGTTTACTTCAACTGTTTCCTTATACCAGCAAAATCAACTAAAACACTGTAATTTACTGTCTTGTTAATAATGCATTACTGTAAAAGGTATTTTGTAAATTAAAGAAAACAAATAAGATGTCGCTTTCTGCCATTCGAGTTTCGTTGCTGTCACAAAATGAACTAAAACTCAGCATATATAGGCTACGTTACGTGTCGCACTGTTTTTTTCCCTTGTTTATCTGTTAACTAAATTAAATAAATTTTAAGTATTTATTCCTCGTATGTATGTAGACTATATACTGCATATTTTATAATATAATAAAATAAAATAAATGAAAAGAAACCTGGCAGAGTACATTTGTTGTTTTTTTCCTGTTGTACCGAAATTGTGTCAAACCGTGACCCCTGAACCGAGGTACATACCGAACCGTGACATCTGTGTGCCGTTACATCCCTAATATATATATATATATATATATATATATATACACTTTTTTTTTCTTAGAAAAATCATGTTAAAACAGTATTGCATTGCATTGCATTATACGTTTTGTCCCCACAATAAAAGCGACAGCGTTTTAATCATAAAACTAAGCAAGTTTTACTAAGACATATTATTAGGAGATACAGAGTGAAGAATAAGTAGTATGTTATACTATTATAATGATCTCATTGATTTACATTACAAGCTACTGGAATTTCAGCATTTTTGGCAATATAAATATCAGCAACTGCACCAAACTGCCTATTTTTCCTCATTTTGGGCTTCTGAATAAACCTGAGGTGTTTTTTTTTCCTTTCAAGTGTGAGCTCCATTCTCCCTGTATCATACTATATTAGCCATAAAAGTTTGATGCATCAAATTTTGATACAAAACACATAAAACACATATGCAAACTTTTACATATTTTGTATAAAGGTCTAATAATGAGCTTTTTTCTGATTATTTCATATGTCAGGCTTTAAGAGTGACATCTGTAATTTGACAATTGCGTACTTTCTTGTATCCTAGCTTACTAGAGACAGTAATAAGTAAGTCATTCATTCAAGTAAACACTGTGGCATCACTTCGTTTTGCTCATGCTGTTCAACACATCACAACATTGACTCACTTTGTCGGTCTTCCAAATGCCATGTTATCCTCCTGCAAGAGCAGAGAAAAACACAGTTAACTCTGTATGCATACAATGTAACTATTAACAACAACAAAGCCCTAAGTATAGGCATTTTTGTTTATTATTCATTCATAAGATTTCCCTCTTTCCTGACCGATATCACTGTGCATTCACACTTCTCTTTGTGAGAGCCAGTAAATCTGGGAGGTCTATATTACGTTCAGCTATCCGTTAGCTGTCACTCATCTCAAGTATGTACACTGAAATCTGACATCTCTGCTCATGGTGGCTCAGTTCTGCTGCCAGGTCATGTGACTAATGAGTGTAGAGCTGCGGCTGACATCATGATGACAGCACTAATTGCCTGACGGCACCACAAGAACACACACAAGCGCCTTCAACAGCAACTGTGAAACTCTGTTTCAGTCCTCTCAAGCCTGTTTCATGCGTAAAGAGCACAAAAAACCTACTAAAATAAATAATTCAAAAATACTGCTTGCAAAATATTCTTTAAAGTACATATTTTTAAACAAAAAAAGTCTTAAAATTAGTTTACAAAAATTAATTGATTATTAATGCCAGGGCAGCCAATTCATGACAGCCATTCACTGCCACTATAAAGGTTGGAAGAACCAGAATATATATATATATATATATTTTTTTTTTTTTGGGGTAAGCTTTCCCATTAATGTTAAAGGAGAAGTCCACTTTTTCAAAACAAAGATTCAGATATAATGTACTCACCCCCTTGTCATCCAAGATGTTCATGTCTTACTTTCTTCAGTCGTAAAGAAATTGTTTTTTTTTTGAGGAAAACATTTCTGCATTTTTCTCCATATAATGGACTGATATGGTGCCCCGATTTTGAACTTCCAAAATGCAGTTTAAATGCGGCTTCAAACGATCCCAAATACGGTTGTAAATAGCCCAGCCAAGGAAGAAGGGTCTTATCTAGCAAAACGATCGGTTATTTTTTATTTTCAAAAAAGTGCAATTTAAATACTTTTTAATCTCAAATGCTTGTCTTGTCTTACTCTCTCTCTGAATCTGTGTATTCTGGCTCAAGACAGTTAGGGTATATTGAAAAACTCCTAACATATTTTCTCCCTAAACTTCAAAAATCATTTCAAAATCATCCTACATCGCTGCAGAAGTACCGACCCAGTCTAAAGAAGATCAAACACCCTAAACAAAAAAGGTAAAACACTGGACTATTTTGAAATTGAGGGAGAACATGAGATGGGAGTTTTTTTGACATACCCTAACTGTCATGAACCAGACAAGACGAGTGTTTGACATTATTTTTAATAAAAAAAATAACCGATCGCTTCGCTAGATAAGACCCTTCTTTCCCGGCTGGGATCGTTTACAACCGCATTTGGGATTGTTTGAAGCCGCATTTAAACTGCATTTTGGAAGTTCAAAATCGGGGCACCATATCAGTCCATTATATGGAGAAAAATGCTGAAATGTTTTCCTCAAAAAAACAGAATTTCTTCATGACTATAGAAAGAAAGACATGAACATCTTGGATGACAAGGGGGTGAGTAAATTATATGTGAATCCTTGTTCTGGAAATGGACTTCCCCTTTAACACTTAAGTGAATGATCCCCTTAATATGTTTTATAGAAATCACTAGTAACACCTACCATTAAGATTGCCTTAGCAACCACCAAACACCTACCAAACACATTTTGCATGCGCAAGAGTCATCATGTTCTGAAATGTAATATTTAATTCAGATACATGTCTATTATCAAGCAATTTCCAAAACGCCTAAACCATCATCGGCCTGCTCATTCCACATGCGAGACGTGTTTCAGTCCCTGTCAGCCACAAACGGAGTTAAGTGCAGCAGATTGAGGTGCACTTGAGTGTGTGTTGGCCCGTATCACCGCAGGTCAAATAACCACATCCTCTCACGTTACAGGCCCTGCTCTACCCAAGACATTTCACTTTTGCTCCTGTCTGACAGAGATCTGTTTAAAGGATAATGTCCGAACCTGAAGAGAACTGCTGGTCTTTCGTAGCATGATAACTTTGCTTTTGTTGGAACAGCTTGTACGGGATTCTTCTGAACAAGCGGTTAGATCCTTCATTTAATACCAGGTGCATTATGAGACAGAGTTGCCCTGACTGTGAACTCTAGGATACGACCATGTATTTTTAACAAGAAGATCTCCAGAACTCTGTAAGCGGCTGAAAGCATTGCAATTAGTCGTGCCGAGAGCTGACGGAGGAGAGGGATGGAGGTGTAGCTTTCACCACATGTCCTCCTCTGCTCTGCACCTTTTTGCACAGGTATAGATTTTTCTTTTGGAAATAACAGGATGTGCTCTTACAGGGTCACTGAGAAAGCAACTGGCGAATGCTGAACTTTCCAGTGATTTCTAGTGAAAAAGATCTACTGCTTATGAACGGAATTTCGCACCAAATTATAGAGACCTTTATCTAGAGGGACGTTCTTAACTGAAACCAGACACACTTTATACGACCTTTATATGTCAACAAAAAGTTGTTTGACATTGTTGAGGTCAGACAGGAGTAAAGTACAGGCCAGTCTATACAGGCCATTTATAACGCAGCTCAGGCGCCTCACAGTAACAAGCCTCCATGGACTTCTAACAAGCTCATTGTTGCCAGATTGAAAGAGATCCAAACCGTCCAATGATAGATTTAAACCTGCACAATTTGGAAACATTCCCAATGTTATTCAATTTATGCAATCTGGCAACCGTGCACATGCGTTCTCTCTCCACTGCAAAAAGGTCCTGCAAAAGATGCTCAGTGACGCTCAATGATGCTTAAATAAATGTTGCATACAGGTTTTTCTTATTTTTGCCTGCATTGTCCAAATTACCCAGGTTAATGGCACACTTGTTGTAAATATTGCAAATTAAATTACATTTTACCACTGTATTGGCAACCTTCTGTTTCTATCAGCTCTCTGTGAGAATCAATCAATTTTGAGGATGTGATACGTGATGTAGTTTCTTAAGATTGTGGATCCTATATAAATACAGTTTTGTTACCTCTGGCACACATGTGCTTCTGAAAATACACACAAATTTGTGTTTTAATGGGGAAACAATCTTTAAATATTAAAGCCAGCATTAATTGCTGTTTGCAATGGATTTTACTTCTGTAAAGTCACATACTTCTCATTGACACTTGACATTTGCTGAAACTGTTTTTTAAAAATTACAGTGGGAACCCAATGGATCATGAAAAGTGTGTGTTCACAGAATGAAGCAAATTTGCAAGTTGCTAAAACTGTGACTAAAAAGTTATAGTATTTGGGTAAGATTAGTAAGGATCGTAAAAGTAATTTCAGAAGAGATAATGCAATTATTACGTTCTTTAAAAAAACATTTTTTCCTCTCCAATAACTTTAAAATGACATAACATCACATATACATGTTAATTTAATAACATAACTGGGTTTAAATATCCAATTATGCACTGTCTCATGTATTCTTGAGACTGTATTTTGAATACACCACAACCCCATATTATAATCGTGCATGTAAACATACTTACTGAAACAAAGTATGGACCTGCAAAATCACGGATCACTCCAGTGGAGGTGCAGATGCCCATGTGGCCAATGAACGGAAACAGCCACCTGAAAAAATACAACAAATGACAACTATTAACGAAATATACAATGACACACTAGATTTGTTTCTGCCCCAAAAAAGACTATGATATTCCAGGAAGAAAAATGTTTATATTAAATGCTTATATTTATTTGATCTGTAAATATGTATATCTTCTGAAAAGTTTTTTTTTTTTGGTATATATATTTTCTTATTCTTTATAACTATAATTTTTATTTTTTTTTTTAGATTTTTGTCTTTATTTTAATATAATTTATTATAGCATAAAAAATTATGGAAAAAATAATAAAACAAAGACACAAAAAACTGAACCAAAATAAATGCATCATTGTTGCATTGTAAACAATTCTTTTTCCTCTCAGATAGCAAATAAAAAAAAAAAAAAAAAAAAAATATATATATATGTGTGTGTGTGTGTGTTTATATATCTATATATATATATATATATCTATCTATCTATATATATATATATGTGTATGTATGTATGTATGTATGTATGTGTGTATATATATATATATATATATATATATATAAATAAATTAAACTCAACTAAGAGTTTTGCATACACTGAAAAACATATTCGGCCTAAATTCAAAATTGATGTATTTGAATTGCATATAAAATTTATATCCATTTGGATTAGACTTAATCTTAATGTGATGCATATTTGTCAGTCATACATAAATGAAATGTAAGATTTTCTGCACAAAGAAAAAGTACTTTAAGTACTTGCATCTGTTTGATTGAATTTAAATAATCATATTTTCAAAATGCATTTATTAAATTACTTAGAATCACCATACGTATGTTCACTGTAAAAACAATTTTATTTAATAACTAAAAAAAAAATGAACATAGTTAAAATATGACTATGGAACAGGCAATAATGAAATAGTTAAATTAAATGAGACTGAAACAAATTGTATTCATTGATAACAAATAAGTAAAAGTAATTTTTTTGGAATTTCAAACACATTCCGTTCATTAGAAATCTTAACCATTTCCTACCCGTTTCTTTTATGTATGACTGACATAAATGCATCACATTAGGATTATGTTAAACCGTGCAATCCAAATAAACAGAAATTCAATGTAATTCAAATGTATAAATCTTAAATGTAGGCCTAAATATTTATTGAGCACAGTCAGGAATGACATAAAATAAACAAGACCTTGCACTGTGATTCAGGATTCACTTTATGGTAACGGACCAGCTGATTGAAAATTATCTGTAACTTCCTGCATCTGCATGGCTGAGCCAAAAAAGGCAATAGCTAGAGGAAATAGCTAAAAATCTGTTATTTGAAATTGTTCACAAGTGTGGAAATACACATAAACATGTATGTTTTTTTGGAGGACAGTTAAAAGCACAAGGCTTGATGCTGGTGAATGCCCTTTTCAATATCATACACCTGGCCAAAATCCAGCTTCCCCTGCTGATTCATATTCATGTTATTTTGGCTTCGGAATTCAAACAAGCAGGGCAACACAACCGGCAATCCAAAGGACGACCAGATAAGGAAGCGGATTAGACACTAGACCAAAATTCCTGTCAAAGTGATTAAAAAAGTATTATCAACAGAGCTCTCAGGGGTGCAATATGAATATCCTGGATAAAACAGCCCCGGCGGAGTTAGTGAAGTGGAGTAGGGCATACGCCGGCACCCCAGATACGCTCCTGTCCATGTGCATATTTATCACCGAGTGTCCTACAGAGCGAGCCGCCGACCCAAATATGGGAGAAGAAGAAAACATGGGGCGAGGAGCTCTCACACTGAGATAGTCTGCAGTGGAGGACACGAGGAGACTGGTCTAAGATCTGCTGTAATCAGATTCATTTCATCATATGTGATTATCAGAAGGGGTTTGGATTCTGATCCCAGACCAGAACACAATGGGTGAAGTGAGCGAACTCAAGCTCCATCCCAGGACAATTGCATCAAAGATTCAACAAAGGTGTCATGTTTGCAACTAATGGTCATAAATTATAATGCATGTTATAGAATTACCGATATGCATTACAAAACGGTATCCGATCACATCGATTTTACTTTACAAAAAAAAAGGCGTTTAAAATGTACCATGGCACTACAATTATGAAAGTATTACTATGGTATTTTGTATTTTTTTTTTAACACTCAGGTTTAAATATCAAAGTACACTAATACGATAATCATAAAAATCACTGTACCATGGTAATTCCACACTACTTTTATGTAAAGAGAAGCGTAAACATTGCAATCACTTTAACCACAGCTATAAAAACAATAAGGACACAATGAAATCGTTACAATTATTTTCAGTTAACAATGGTTGTTGTAATAGTTATCTTTACAATTACTACTCTTAGTGTGAATAGGCCTTAACAGATTTTCTCCTGAACTTCTCAAACAGCTTTTATAATCATTCACAGTGTTGGGGGTAATGCGAGTTGCGTAATAATATTACTTTTTTCAAGTAACTAGTGAAGTAACACATTACTTTTGACTTTCTAAGAAAATATCTGAGTTACTTTTTCAAAAAAAATATTTTGTAAACATAGTAAACATGATGTGACTGTATTCTAGACTAAATGTGAACATGCATTAATTCATCTCACACAAAAAACAGATTCAGTATTCCTCAAAATGAATAAAAGCAGTGAAATGCAAACTCAGAATATGACGCAACCCTGCAATAATTAAATATGTTAAATAAAACAAATATCCTTTATGTATTTAATCCCATTTTATTAATCAGTGTCTTTACTGTTGACAATCAATGATGCAGTTAAACCATACTAATAAGCAAAAATTACTTTAGATAAACTAACATTTGTGCTTCATTTTTTTTTATAGCTGAAGAGTGATCTCCTGCATAACTGTGCTTTTCTTTCAGCCTGAGGTGAGTTCATTTCACTTTTGGTGTAAAAGGGCTTTTACATTAGAATTGTTTTATATTAAAAACAAAGAAGCAAGTCCTACCCAGATTTAAAAAGTAACGCAAAAGTAACGTACCACATTACATTCGCTAAAAAGTAACTAAGTAACGTAATTAGTGTCTTTTTCAGGGAGTAATGCATAACTGTAATGCATGACTTTTAAAAGTAACTTCCCCCAACACTGATCATTCATGGTTACTGGATCAAGATTAAGCATAAAAAAAAGATAGTTTACATGCACAAAATGCAATTTTTAGCCAGTGACATTGCCAAATGAAATAATAAATGTTAGACAGGTTTCAAACTTCAACTTGATTGTTTTCCACCCTTGTCTGATCCGTTTTCTCACACCATATTTTAATTTAATCACAAACCCAAACAGTTTCACAAATAACAATCAAAAGTTATGTCTTTCTTTGTCACAAAGCAGGAATACTTTTTGTCATTTTTGGAGCACAGCAGCTCCAGTCTCCATCCACACACAACAGCGCCAGTCCCCATCCACTTTTACTATATCAAAGACTGCGAATATTCTATAAAATACTATTTTAATTTGTGCTCCAGGGAACAAAGTCATACAGGTTTGGAGCGTGAAAATAGTAAATGTTGGCAGAATTGTATTTCCTTCTGGGAACGACTCCTTTAAACTGAGCGACAGGGGTTTTTTTAATCTGGAAAACTGGTTCAGATGCTAAACACGTTATTGGATTTTATTAAACATCGTTACACTGTTGTCAACGCGACGCGACATCGAAGCGGAGTACACCGCAATTGCTCGATGACGCGACGCAACGCGTCGCTTGTTGGTGTAATGTTTGATGTAATGCATTTATCATAAACACAAACCTCTTTCTACGGGACTGAATCGATTTCAAAACATAAACATGATGCAAAAGCAACAGTGGAGGCGAGAATCACTCACGATAACACGGGGATTGGCGTCCACACAATACAGTAGGGATAGCGGCTTATGCTCGGGTCTATCCTCTCAAACGCTATGTTATAATTCTTCATGGTCTCTATTTCGACAGCATCCGCCATCACCAGCTGTGAGAAATGAACTTCATTCGTTCCGCTTCCTGGATCTGCAGCGCGCTGGCGACACGAGCGGCGCGTTTCCGGGGTCCCTTCGGCCACTGCAGACCACACACTTCATCAATGGCAACTATCAAGCGATAAAAATGACAGTCATTATTGTGAAAGGACATGTTTGACACGAGTATACAGATATATGAGCATTCAAGGCATTTAGCATTTTAATGTTTCATTTTTAGTTTGCATAGGAGGATTTGGGCTTTACATAACATGGACAAGCGTTTGTTTATTTATTTATTTAAATACAAAGGAAATAAAAATTAAACGAATTACTATGTGTAGGCTATGAAAAAAGATACATTTAAAAATCATACTCGTTGCCAAATTATGAGCTACAAGTTAGAACAATTTTAAATTGCTGTTTCATTTTTGTGAATGAAGTATATCCCATATAATAACAATAATAATAGAAATAATAATAATAACAGTGTTTATGTGGAAAAAGGTAATATGCTAATGCACGAATGAATTCACTTTAAAGGAATAGTTCATCCAAAAATGAAAATTTGCTGAATCCAAGATGCAGAAGAGTTTGTTTATGAGAACAAATCTGAAGATATGTAGCATTACATCACTTGCTCACCAGTGGATGCCCTGCAGTGAATGGGTGCCGTCAGAATGAGAGTCCAAACAGTTAATAAAAACATCACGATAATCCACCAGATAATCCACTCATGAATAGTCATCACATCTGAATCAAGAGCGAAGTATGCACAAGATCAAGCACCATTTACAAGCAAAAACAGTTCTTAAACACATTGAATTGATTTAGATGTAAGAGGACAACAGGGGATGGACTTTTTCATTAAAGGAAGCATTATTATGGATTATGGACTGGTATTTTGAAGTTAAAATACATGAATGGTGGATTTGTTTCTCAGAGCTTTTCATTTCACAGGATGTTAATTGATAAACTGGACTAGTGTGTGATTTTATCAGCTGTTTGGACTCTCATTCTGACGGCACCCATTCACTGCAGAGGATCCGTTGGTGAGCAAACCATGTCATACTAAATTTCTCAAAATCTGTTCTGAGGAAGAAACAAACCCATCTACATCTTGAATAACCGTGGGAAAAATTAAAAAAAAAAAAAAAAAAAAAAAAAAAACTTTTGGGAGAACAATTTCTTTGCTGAAGATAAAATATATAAGAAAATAAAAATAAGGTTTGCTCCCAAAAGATTTTTGTTAGAGCTTGAGATATGATGTGTTTAATGGTGTGAAAAATCTTTGGCAGCTTACTAGAAGCATGTGTTTCTCAACTGTGAATATTTAAACAATACAATTCAATATTAGTTGGCCACTTGAACTGTAGTGTAGCAGTATTTGATCCTTATGGATCAATTAACCTCAAGTTTTCCCTCAGTGCTGTATGGATTGCATTGTAAGAGGATCCATCTGTACTCGGGCTGGAGGAGGAGAGGAGAGGCTCAAGGGAATGCTCTGCAGCCATATGTCCTCCTCACTGGCCCCCATTAGACCTGACAGGTGATATATGGTGCACACAGCAAAAACAAACTACTCAGCAAAAGCCGGTGGACATTGATAAACGAAGGCATGGTGACACAGATACTGTGGGCTCATCGTGGCCGAGCTTGGGGAGTTCTCCTCCAAAATGCCACTTCAATTTCTGCCCACAGTATCCAACCCAATTAGGGCAGAAGATTCACAATGTAGTGTCTATTTAAACACACATCAACATCCCAAAGTCCACTTCCAAGATGTTTGATCTATTTTCTCCCTCTAGATTATTCCTTTCCAAGGTCATTTGTATTCGTGCAATTAAAATGATCTTAAAATATTTCGCTTCACTAGAAAAATCCACCTTTTTACCTTGATCTTGGAGTGGTTGCCTATCACTAAGACATGTTCAGGTCACATTTCATCCCTATTAAAAAAATAAATAACCAAAATATGCAGTGTATACAGAAATGTAAACCTAGTTTAAGGACTTAATATTATTTATAGAGTGACTTCATGCACATTTCATCCCAAGTTCTCTTTAATATAATACATTAAGGCCTGATTTCACAGACAGGGCTTAGACTAAGCCAGGATTAGGCCATAGTTCAATTAGGACATTTAAAAGGGTCATTGGATGCCCATTTTCCACAAGTTGATATGATTCTTTAGGGTCTTAATGAAAAGTCTATAACATGTTTTGGTTAAAATTGCTCAATGGTAGTGTAAATAACACCTTTTTTTTACCTTGCCAAAATCAGCTCTGCGACAATCATCCTGTTCTGGTCGAGGTTGCTTTAAATGTTAATGAGCTCTGCTCGCCCTGCCCCTCTCTTCTCTCTGTGGATTGACAAGCCTGTTTACTTTAGCCGCATTTAGCCGCTAAACTTGCTAACTAGCACGATATTAGGAAAGGCGATCGCAAAGATTCATTAAAAAACAACCTTACACTCACTTCTGCTGTAGATGAAGCTGGATCACAAATGATTCGCGCGAACATAGACACATTTATGTAGATAGGGAGGTGCATTCCATTCACAAACAAACATAATCCACTGTATCTTCAACGGCTCAGATGACGACCACTATGTTCATTATTACATCCAGAAACACAACACCTCAATCGGAGATAATCTTGTCTAACTTACATCCCTGCTCCAGCATCGAAACAATGGTCAGACTGTTACAGCTGATTTAGGGGTCTGAAGTAAGACGCTAATTTCAATCAACTATCGTGGGAGCGGCCTCTGTCGGTGTGACGCTCGATTTGAAAAAGGGGATATTATTTTTACAGAATAAATAAAAACCACTGCATGGATTTTTATCATTATGGGGTAGATGTGTACATACTCTGCCAACACACATGTTCAAAGTGTGTAAAAGTGTAAAACTGCAAAAGTGAACTTTGCATCCGATGGCCCTTTTAAGTAATTTTTTATAAACATGCCTTAGGAAAAAAAAAAAGAACATTACTGGTGTGCATTTTGAGACAAAAAAGGCACACACATATATATATATATATGTATGTATATTGTAAGATCAGTCAGTGCATGTTTCTTTTAGCTGAAACAGCTCAGACTTACATTTTAGTTTGGGACTAGGCTTAAGCCTTGCCTGTGAAACTAGTTGTTCTCAATAAATTCTTATAACTGAAATACAAACTACAAATGGAACAGTACAACAATAAAAAATAAATAAATAAATAACCATAAGGAAATTGAAATAATTTTATAAAAAATGAACACCATCAGAATCACCATCATGACTGGTGTCTGAAGCATGTGTTTAAATGCGTTAGTGTCAGTTTAAAAGGGCAAATGTAGTATACGTACAATTTTTGTTTTCAGGAGACATGTATGCATGAGGCAAATACTACCTATTCAACTTCTCGAGGAAGCTGGATGTGCTAACTACTATAATTTGTGGGACTGACTGAAAGAGAATGGTAAGAAGCTTTTGTTCTTCCCTGATTTTCACCCAAGGGATAGTAGTCAGCATTTGCACAGGCACGTTCGGCGATGCATTCATAGCAGCAGATTCTGTTCTGTCTTATTTTTGGGAGAATCAAACAATTGAGCGTGTTTAGTGCTCACAAGAGTTGAATGCATGCTGTGTGATGTGATCGTGGTGAGAAGCTTCACCTATGCTTAAAGGGATAGTTCATGCCAAAATGAAAATTCTGTCATTGATTACTCAAACCTGTAAGACCTTTGTTCATCTCTGGAACACAAATTAAGATATTTTTGATGAAATCCGAGAGCTCTCTGACCCTCCATAAACAGCAAGGGTCCTACTACATTCAAGGTCCAGAAACATTGTAAGGACATCGTTAAAATAGTCTATGTGACATCAGTGGTTCAACCTTAATTTTATGAAGCTACGAGAATACTTTTTGTGCACAAAGAAAGTAAAAATAACTTTATTCAACATTTCTTTCTTACCTGGGACAGTCCTCCGCCATTACAGAGAATACCGCGATGTATGCGCGTAATGTTGCTGACGTAGAACACGCATGCGTCACTGCGTTTTTACGAGTAGAACAAAGCATGCGAATGCGTTGTTATTTTATTTTTTTTTTTTGCGCCCAAAATGTAGTCTTGTGACTTCATAAAACTACGGCTGAACCACTAATGTCACATGGACTATTTTAACGATGTCCTTACAATGTTTCTGGACCTTGAATGTGCTGACTATGGAGGGTCAGAAAGCTCTCGGATTTTATCAAAAATATCTTAATTTGTGTTCCGAAGATGAAAAAAGGTCTTAAAGGTATGGAGCGACATAAGGGTGAGCAATTAATCAGAGGAAGAGTTTTGAAAAGCAGCACTGAGTCACTCTATAGCATCTTCTCTTCTTTCCCTCTGACCTTCCGCCTTCTTCAGGCAGAGCAAGACAAGACAAGCATTTGAGATTAAAAAGTATTTAAATTGTATTTTTTTACATAACCCAATCATTTTGCTTGATAAGACCCTTCCTCCTTGGCTGGGATCATTTACAACTGCATTTGGGATCGTTTGAAGCCGCATTTAAACTGCATTTTAGAAGTTCAAACTTGGGGCACCGATATCAGTCCATTATATGGAAAAAAAAATCCTGAAATGTTTTCCTCAAAAAACATAATTTCTTTACGACTGAAGAAAGAAAGACATGAACATCTTGGATGACAAGGGGGTGAGTACATTATCTTTGTTCTGGAAGTGAACTTCTCCTTTAGGAGCACAACCAGTCTTGATACTGTGAGTGAGGATGTTCACCGTTTTTCTAAATGTTTCCATTCTTGTTTCTTCTTGCTGGTGTCAAGTTATATTGCACCACCTGCATCAGACTGGGTGAGTGTTCAGGTGATCTGCCATTCCTGGAGGCTGGGGTCCTCTAAGTAGGCAGCTCCATAATAATAACAAGGTCGAAGGTACCCTCCCCAGATTTTGGTAAGAAAAAAGAACTTATAGAACAAAGTTAAAGCTGCCTGCCCCTGATATTGGGGTCCCCAAGTAGGAAGCTCCTTCATAGTGTTCAGGTTTTAGCTGCCTCCCCCATTGAGGTCCACTAAGTAGGAAGGTTCCTGAAAGCAATGAAGCTGAAGCTGCCTCCCCCAGACATTTTGGATCTCTAAAACAGGAAGTTCCTTCATAGTATTTGGGTTGACGCTCCAAAAAAATAGCGGTCATCTAAGTGGGAACCCCTCTAACAGTTAAGTACTGTCCCCTAAGTGGCAAGCTCTTTCATAGTGTTCAGGTTAAAGCTGCATTCCTCACTGGGGTTCCCTAAGTTGGAACCTTCCTGACAGTGATGAAGTTAAAGCTGCCTCCCCTAAGTAGGAAGCCCCCTTATAAGAAGAAGGTTGAACCTTCTTTCCCAGTTGCTAGGATTCTATCATGTTTGGGTTAAAAGTTGGACTGGTACCCTTCCTATTGTTGGCCCTTAAAGTAGAGTCCTTGTTTCCCTTTGTCAAGCTCTTTTTGTCAAGCTCTTTTTATCTAGGGTTTGCCTAATTAGGAAGCTCCTCCAGATATTGGGTCCCCCTAAGTACGAAGGTCCTTCATGTTACTTAGGTTGAAGCTGCCTCCTTCAGATTTTGGGGTCACCTATGTAGGCAGCTCCCCTATTGGTCTTGAGCAGGGGTGGCGAACTCCGGTCCTGGAGAGCCGCAGCCCTGGAGAGTTCAGCTCCAACCCTAATTAAAACTCACCTGCCTGTTGCTTTATAGTAACCATTCAGACCTTGATCAGCTTGTTCAGGTGCGTTTGATTAGGGTTGAAGCAAAACTACGCAGGGCTGCGGCTCTCCAGGACCGACATTCGCCACCCCTGGTCTTGAGATTAGGGTCAAATGTAGAGTAGTACCTTTCCCCTCTTAGGGATCTTTATATAGGGTCCTCCGCTTCCTGTGAGAGAGCTCAGCATGACACCTGGACTTCAGGATTAAATACATGCAGTTTAATTCTTCCCCACTACTGGGATACCTTTCTTGGAGGGTCCTTTGTACACCAGAGAAGCTCAGGCCAGTCTGTAGTACCACGCAGCTTTCCATTTGAGAAACAGCCAATCCCTGGGTTACATTCGAAAGGGCTTATCCCTATGCCCTAATCCCTCAAAGGGTTAACCCTCCAGAGTGAGAGCTTCGAAGGGTTGAAGGGTGTAGTGCAGGGGTGGCGAACGTCGGTCCTGGAGAGCCACAGCCCTGCAGAGTTTTGCTTCAACCCTAATCAAATGCACCTGAACAAGCTAATCAAGGTCTGAAGCTCTCCAGGACCAGAGTTCGCCACCCCTGGTGTAGTGGACCAAACAACTGTTTGTTGAAGTGTCCTTCTGCATTATCATCCCGTGACCACATGGAGGTGCCTTCATCATGGAAAGAATCAGCACAAAGGATCATGGGGGCCGAAGTGTCCATCAGTTGTACCCTTCAAAATCTTTCACTCCGAAGGGCCCTTTGAAGTGGTCAGTTTTGAGCACTTCGGTTTGGAACAACCCTTCTATATGGCAGCCATGACTGTTTTCACTCCAAAGTGCCCTTCGAAGGGCGATATATCCTGTTTAGAATGCAACAGATGTGTACTTGATGAGCTCTCCGTCGAAAGTCTTTTGGGGTTGAGTGTAAAGTGATTTACAGCGCCACATACTGGTCTGGCATGTATACTACATCTTTTTGAGGTTTTAGTGGTTTCGTGTGTACACCTGAGATGACGGCGTGTTTATGGAAGAATGAGGAAAAAAAAGATCGGATAGGGTAAGCTCTGGCTTCGTGTGGATGTGGCCTTACAAGGTGCATCTCAATAAATTACAATGTCGTGAAAAAGTTAATTTCAGTAATTTAACTCAAATTGTAAAACTTGTGTATTAAATAAATTCAATGCACACAGACTGAAGTAGTTTAAGTCTTTGGTTCTCTTAACTGTGATGATTTTGGCTCACATTTAACAAAAACCCACCAATTCACTATCTCAACAAATTAGAATACTTCATAATTCATTCATAATTCAACAATTCATTTTTAGTGAATTGTTGGCCTTCTGGAAAGCATGTTCATTTACTGTATATGTACTCAATACTTGGAAGGGGCTCCTTTTGCTTTAATTACTGCCTCAATTCGGCGTGGCATGGAGGTGATCAGTCTGTGGCACTGCTGAGGTGGTATGGAAGCCCAGGTTTCTTTGACAGTGGCCTTCAGCTCATCTGCATTTTTTGGTCTCTTGTTTCTCATTTTCCTCTTGACAATACCCCATAGATTCTCCATAGATTCTCTATGGGGTTCAGGTCTGGTGAGTTTGCTGGCCAGTCAAGCACACCAACACCATGGTCATGGTCAGATTCCTTGACACGTCTGTGTGTGGTGGCTCTTGATGCCTTGACCCCAGCCTCAGTCCATTCCTTGTGAAGTTCACCCAAATTCTTGAATCGATTTTGCTCGACAAGCTTCTTGAGGCTGCGGTTCTCTTGGTTGGTTGTGCATCTTTTTCTTCCACACTTTTTCCTTCCACTCAACTTTCTGTTAACATGCTTGGATACAGCACTCTGTGAACAGCCAGCTTCTTTGGCAATGAATGTTTGTGGCAATGAACCCTTGTGAAGGGTGTCAATGATTGTCTTCTGGACAACTGTCAGATTAGCAGTCTTCCCCATGATTGTGTAGCCTAGTGAACCAAAAACTGAGAGACCATTTTGAAGGCTCAGGAAACCTTTGCAGGTGTTTTGAGTTGATTAGCTGATTGGCATGTCACCATATTCTAATTTGCTGAGATGGTGAATTGGTGGGTTTTTGCTAAATGTGAGCCAAAATCATCGCAATTAAAAGAACCATAGACTTAAACTACTTCAGTCTGTGTGCACTGAATTTATTTAATGCACAAGTTTCACAATTTGAGTTGAATTACTCAGATAAATGAGCTTTTCCACGACATTGTAATTTATTGAGATGCACCTGTATACTGACAGTGCACAGGTAGTGACATCACAGACTGTCGTCGGCCAATGACCGGTCACGGTGATGGCATTCCCCATATAGCGTCTTGTCAGATGCAGTGTCTTGTTCCCCTTGTTAGGGAACTGGGGTTACATTTGTACCAAGACGATTTTCTTCTTTGCATTATGATAACAAAAATTTGGGGTAAAGATAATAATAATAATGACCCAGGTATGTGCTTGTGTTTTTTAAAATTCACCAGAGCAGTAAACATTAATTAGCATTTATTTTGTATATTTTTATACTTGAGAATTAGTTTTGTACAAATATTAATATTTCTCAACAGTATGAGGTATTAATTTAAGAATAATTATAAATAGTAACAATCAGTCTGCCAGAACAAGCTCCTGAAGATGCTGCTGGCCTTTGCTTTGAGTGATGTGTCGTATAACATTTCCACCTTGGTGGGGAACACACAGACATCTCAAGGGGAACATGCATATTTCTGTTGCTTAAAATAACAAGCTTCATCTTCAAAGTCTCCTAGATGACATCTCGACCACATGTAACTGAGGTTAATTTAGTGTCCCTGCTGGCTGTGGAGCAGTGCTGTTTCACAGGGTCACACTGATGTCTGTAATGAGCTGAGTGATCTATTATAATTATATTCCATCAGTGAGAAACAACCATAAGCATAAATGAAATCTCTTGAGAAGTGGAAGGATACATCTTTAAGTACATGTCAGCACAAACTTAATAAAGCAGGCTTTCAGTGTTTAGTTGAGCTGTTTACTATACAGCAGCTACAGTTCATGTATAGTACTTGTAAAATAATTTGGCAACTGTTACATTAATTTATACAAAGGGGAGTCCAAATTAATCATAAAATAATGTGAAAATCAAGATTTGAACAAATTGTTGTAAACTGACTCAGAGGAAAACAGAAATCCTGCATTGTTTTGTAAGAAAGCATGACATCCTCTAGCAAAACAGGCACTGTATTTGTGCTGCAGAAGAACATAAAAGATATTTTGCATAATGCTGATCTTAAAGGGACAATTCACCCAAAAATAAACATGAGAGTGACTAGAATGTTCATTTTCTTTAAGATCAGGTTTTATAAGAGAATGGCGCCCTCTAGTGGATCAACTGCTCTCTCTATCAAAGGACACTGTACACCATTCAGTGAAGCCTTTTTTAATTTATCTGTAGATCCAGTGTACAAGGATACAAATACTACCATCAGCTCTTCCACAAAAGATGAGCACACTGGTTTACCTAGCAAGCCTTTGATCCGTTACATCCCTTACAGTCCTTGTAGCCCTAAAAACATACCCCAGGGGTCATGGTCATGGGCACAGATAGGAGGAGGCACATCTGGTAAGATCTTAACCCCAACACTAACACTGACCAGCAGAAAGAGTGGCTGAGTGAACTTAGCATGGAAGGTGTGGATGAGTTTGGCCTCATCATTGATGGTGTTGTAAAAGGACAGAGTTCCTGCCCCCCAGTCCAGATAGACCCCGACTCTACAGGGTGAGCAGTCAGGCAGCTGCATCTCTACTCCTCCATGAAGAGCACTGCAGATGGGACATGCAGTTCTCACAAAAATGCCCCAGGATTTATTATTAAGTCCAATGCTACAGGCTGCTAAACTTCCCTTCCTGCTTATGTCTTTATAGGCCATTCCTATAGTGGCCCAACCTGCCAAACCACTCCAGCTGGAAGAAATGACGGCTGCTCTGACCTTCACGACTCATGATTTGGTCTACGCTTTTGAACCTCTCTGGATGGTGTGGAACAGTTTCTGGGTTAATGCAATCTTTCAAATGAGTCTCATCTTTTTCTGACACCTGCACACTTGAAGAAGCAGTGTTAGGATCCCAAGTCAGCTGACACTTATCTGAAAAAAAAAGTAAAATAAAGTGTTATGATTTCACAATTTGATTTGTCAAAATCAATTTTAAGAAAAAAAGCAGACTAACATTGGCGTAGAGTTTCCATGTCACGTTGCTCCTCTAGGCCTTCCACACTGTTGGCAAATGTTAAACAGTCAAATTTAAACAGAAATTCAGTCATTGTAACAACTTACAATAGTTATTTATTAATGTACTACTTTATTACTGTTAATAAAAATACAACTGTTCATATTAGCTCAGGTCCATTAAATAATATTAACAAATACAATATTTGATTTTGATTTACAACAAAAATACAACATTGTGTTTTTAATTACTGGAATTAACATTAAGATACTTTTTTTATCATTAGTTAATTTAGTTAACTAATATTAACAAATCAAACCTTATTGTAAAGTTTTACCAGAAATTTAAAGACAGGGCTTCTGCTATTTTGTTAGACTCACATTAATTTCTCTAATCGTGTTGCTGGATCTTCCAAAACAGATCTGAGCTGGTCAAATCCTGGGCCTTTAACAGGATTGATGCTCAAGTCTATTTCCCACATGTGTGATGGGTTGGCAAACAAGCAGCTCCTGCTTCTGTGATGCTGCAGTGAGTCATCCTTCAGGGAAAAACAATTTACAGCTCCTGCTTCTGTGATGCTGCAGTTTGGGTCATCCTTCAGGGAAAAGGCAGCAAATCACACACAATATGGTCTAGTTCCCACCTGTCTGACTTTCATCTTAGAAACATCACCAAGCTACGGAACGTTACCGGTTTCTGATGCAGAAAACCTACTTCATGCATTCATGACCTCAAGATGCACATTATCATTCTTTGCTTGGTTTGAACAGCAACTACAATATTTTTTTACTATTTGCTTTTCTATTTCTGCCATGGGATGGCAATCTCAAGGTAACTAGGAATTACACAATCTTCAGTCTAGATCCAGCTCAGATCTTACAAAGATCTAAGATGACCAAACACCTAAGAAAAGACGATGCCAACCTCTAAGAGGACCACAAATGTCATCAACACTGAACCAACATAAAAAACTACCAAATTTCCCTATAAGTTTGATCATAACATACAATCATTGCTGTAAATAATGTTCTGAATTTGTCTGAATATTAACTAACTGCATGATTTTTTTCTGCACATATCTGCCATTTGTTCTTGACCTTGACATCATCACCACTGATAAGCTACTCCTAAATGTAATGTAGAAACTTTAATTTTCTGCGAAGCTGCTTTGCAACAGTTTGTATCGTGAAAGGCACTATACAAATAAACATGAGTTAAATTGAATTTTAATGTACTTAGAATACCGGCATTCACTAATATTAATAAATTAATAGATAAATAAATAAAAAAAAGTGTTTCCTCTCCCTTGTGTCAGTTTCATGATCTACTAGCAAGATCAGTGAAGATCTAGTTTTAATAAAAACACAAAAACACATTTTTAGTTACTATTCTAGACTGTTTTCTCACCTGAGTATCTCCAGTTTACACTTAGTGTTGCTCAGTCCAGCAGAGAGCAGCTCCACAGAAGAATCTGTCAGGCGACACATGCTGAGATCCAGAGATTTGAGGCTGCAAGATCCAAGAACTGAAGCC